>NC_040898.2:14546216-14758716 GCF_900634795.4 Betta splendens | reverse complement strand
GTGTTGTGTGTGTGTATGAGTGTGTGCGTGTGTGAGTTGTGTTGAGTGAGTGAGTGTGTGTGTGTGTGTGTGTGAGTGTGTGTGTGTGTCGTTGTGTGCGTGCAGTGTGTGTGTGTGTGTGTGTGTTGCTATATGCGTGTGTGAGTGTGTGCGGTGGTGTGAGTGTGTGTGTGTGTGTGTGTGGGTGTGTGTGTGTGTGTGTGTGTGTATGCGTGTGTGTGTGTGTGTGTGTGTGTGTGTGTGTGTGCGTGTGTGCGTGTGTGTGTGTGTGTGGACCTGAGGGATCTGCTGGCTCACCTTAAACACTTGCTGACTTGTTCCTCGGCTCTGCTCCGTATGTGAGGAGAGGGCGTCCAGCAGAGCTCCTTGAGTGTTTCTTTTAATGGGAAGATGCCGGAACCGCGTCCCCTCGGAGCAGCAGCCAGTAACTAACTCCCGCTGTCTCTAAAGTCTGGGCGGCAGGAGCGCTGGTGTTCAAGCATCATTAATCTTACTTTTCCGGGGCCTGTCCTCCTCCCACCTCCTCGTCTCCCAGGGTGGTCTCCCTCGGCCCCCCCCCCCCCCCCCCCCCCCCCCCCCCCCCTTCAGCGTCCGTGCTGCAGCTCTTGTTTCCGTCCTCTCACCGTGGACTCACGCGTCCACGGGCGACGAGTGGCCGCTGTCCTGAAACTCACACCCTCACAACAACGCGCTCCCGCATCAGGTCACTGTCTGTGTCCTGCTGTGTGAAGGTCACGCTGCCTCTTCCCACGCAGCAGATGAAGAACCACTACCTGCTTGTCAAGGTTCACACAACTGCTCAAACACACTGCCAGGTTGGATCCTCTGCAGGACTGAACATGAGGTGCGTCTTCACATCGCATCATGGGCTCATCTCAGCTTCACCTCAGGGTCGTGACACAGCAGGAGCAGGCGCTGCCTGAGAGGCATCGTCCGGGTCTGAGGGAGCGCTTCGAAGTCGCAGGCGCTTGAACGCTTGTGTGACAGGCTTCACATAAAACAACGCGGATAAAAGGAGCGAGGGGTCGGCTTTGATGTGAGAAGGTGACGCTCAGGGCCACGGATGGAGGACGAGGGGACGGCGTTTTCGTGGCCTGAGCCCAGAGCTCACACTCCTTCCCACCGCAGACACTCACTGCCACTTTATTAGGTACAGTCCAGCTCAGTCCAGTCACAGAGATTGGGCTCCGGTGCTAATTAGCTCAATGACTTCTGTGACCTGCAGTCGCTGGGCTAATAACACACGCACACCTTCCCTGTGGTCTAAAAACATGTGCTTGTGTTTTTTCTTTTATTTCAGGGGCATTTTTGGAGCTAATTGATGCGTCTATGCACCGTGTGCTTATCACAGAGCTGAGAAATGGGTTTTAATGATCTCCGTGGGGCAGAAAAGTCAGTTAGTGCTTCACAATCACTGTAATTATTAAAGAGAGTGAAGGTCGAAGACCAAGAGCTGGAACTGATGTTTAGGCAAAATATGTAACATTGTTTGGAGTAATAAGGTTAAATGTGATGTATTTCATTATTTATATATATATTTATTAGAGTTTTGAATTGGTTCTGGAATGGAACTTGTGTTGGAGGTGTTGGAGTATTTTGCCTGCTGAGTCACAGAGTCGGGTAAAGTAAATTTTTTGTTTATTACTTGCTTCATGTTTGGTTGCACCTCTTGGTGGATGTGGTGGTGGTGGAGGGGGGGGGGGGGGGGGGGGGGGGGGGGGGGGGTCTGAGGAGGGTTTATGGGGGGTGATCATTAAAAATCCATTGTCAGGGAGAATCCATGACTTCAAAAGCCTGGCACGACTGCAGGCCTCTCTCCCAGTGAACACAATTAATGCTCCCAGTGGCTGCTAATAATAAGATGGACGAGCTCCACTCATGTCTGCAGGATGGGACCGGAGAGAGAGCGCAGCCTCTGATTGGCTCCTCCTTCTCCCCAGCGCATCACAGGAAACGCGCTGACTGTTCCTCT
Organism: Betta splendens; assembly: GCF_900634795.4. Lineage (NCBI taxonomy): Eukaryota > Metazoa > Chordata > Actinopteri > Anabantiformes > Osphronemidae > Betta > Betta splendens. The sequence continues at coordinate 14,756,744 of NC_040898.2, read as the reverse complement.
GACCAGTAAACGCAACTCTGGGACCACAGGAACACAATAATCACCACTACAATACATTATAATCGTCGCGACACAATCTTCTGTTTTGGCAGCTGTTCGTCGGGAAACTGAAGCGCTTCATACACAACGTCTCAGGAACGAACAACTTGCAGAGAATAAACCATCTGCCGGTGTTTTTCACTGCGTCGTCTCTTCTGATGTACATGCAGCTCCCAGGTGACCAGATAAAGGTCAGGGAGGCGGCCGCTGCAACTTTCTAATTGTTTACATTTATTTTTACACACACACTAGTTTAAGGGTTGCTGCGACACATTGTCTCAATATTTTGTGTAGTGAAATGGAAAATCAGGTTTTTAGCCCCTTCATTAGTTGGTTTATTGGCATTTGTGATATTTATTTTTCTTCTGAATACAGGACTTACCTTAAACTGCTGAAGTCGCTAAATAATAATTATTGTTAATAATTGTACTATTTCTAACTTTCATGTCGTAGGTTCTAAGGGATGCAATGGTGGTACAGGTTTGGAGCTCTTCTCAGGCAGAATCAGCTTCATTCACCATCAGCTGATACATAAACTCTGGACTATCGGCGCCACAGCTGCAGCGACCGCCTGTTACCGGGACTTCTCAGTCTTGGAGCCTAAGGTGATCGTTCTCCGTGTTCATGGCTGACGTCGCGGTGGAAGCTGCAGATTATCAGACGGCAGGAGTTTATTTGGGTCTGTTTGTTTTGTGTGTGTCAGCAGGAGGATGCAGCTACAACCCGAGCACTTTGAGATGACAGGTTTGTATGAATCACCGGTGAAGGCTGCTGCAGGGCCAGAAGCAGTGAGCTGTGGGGTGCAGCTCAGCGCCTCGTGTTTGATCCTCACGCGACTGCTCCACCAGCACCACGCGCTCACCTGCATTGGCTGCTTGTTGTGACACCGTGCAGATCACAGCCTGAGTCGGTGCTGCGCGGTTCCGGGTCCCAGCTGTCACACGGTGCTGGTGATTAATGGGCCTCACGCCTGCGTGAGTCTGGAGCCACGTCGCACGCGCTTCCAGGAGGTGAAGCAGGTCCGTTCCTGTGTTTAAGCCTGGTTCAGTCCTAATGATCCTACAAATGTTGAGCGCTGCCTGCAACGCTGTGGTTTCTCTCACACTCTGCTACACAGACAGACTGGACCCGTGGACGTGCGCTCCATGAACCGGGGGGCTGCGGGTCAGTACATCTGTGGTCTATAAACTGTCTCTGAGCTGCGATTGTGCTTGTGTTTAATCACTGTTTAGCTTCCAGACGCGGTGACTTAGAGGCCGGCTCGGCCGCGCCGCTGCCAAACCACCTGCCTGACGCACTTTACTGGTGCTTAAACAATTATTTTGCTGCTATTAAAGTAGCATCACTCAGGCCTCGGGTCCATTTCTGTCAGACTGGTGTTTCCTGCCTCAGACTGGCCTCGCTGCTGTAATGCTGGTCCTCAGCCTCCTCCAGGCCACAAACACACACTAAGAGCAGGAATTATGAGAAGCTAAATGTTACAAAAGTGATTAAAGAAATGAACTAAAGGTGCTGCTTTACAGAAACTAACTGAAGTGTCTAAAGGTCTAAATTTAGCCTCTCAGAAGCGACCCGTCGCCGGCTGCAGCGCGCCACCACCATAGAAACCGCAGCTGCTGCTTCTCCACCTCTTTATCTTCCTTTCCTCCAGCTCCATCCCATCATTTCTCCTCCTCTCTCCATCTCACCTGTCTTCCTCCTCCTGCTCGTCTCTTCTATTACTCCCACGCTCCCCATCCGTCTCCATCACCGACGTTATCTCGCTCACACTCTGTCTGTTCTATTTTTCACTCAGCGAATACATTCGTGATGCAGATAAATGTAATGGTCCGCTGGCTGTCGGCTCCCGGCGGCTCAGGCTTGGCTCACACTTCTCGTGCTGTGTGAAGGTGTTTCCCCTTCGAATTCGCAGGATTATCGCTGTGCATTGAGGCTTTGTGTGTTTGACAGACAGCTGTGGACCTGCAAGCTCCACTCTGATGAAAGGCAGGAGCTCCTCTGTCAAATGTATGGGAGCGCGGTGAGTCAGCAGCAGGAGGAGGAAGTAGCACCTTCTTTGAGTTTTTCAGAATAAAACATCAATGCCTCACGGGTGTCTGTGTCCAGTCTGCCTGGACTCCACTAGACCTAGACTTGGGGTGATTGTCCAGTCTGGATTCTAGACTGTTGAGACTGCAGTACATGTTATTTCTCCATTGTAAAATGAACCTTTGACACCTCGTCCTGCAGCCATCACCTTTATGGACATTTAATGATCGTTCACATTGCTGTTTCGCTACCGATCACTGTGTGGTGGAATCTGGCAGCACAGTTCGCCTTCACCTGTGACCGTCACAGCAGGAGGCGGCTGAAGGCAGCTCCTACGGCTGCAGCATCAGGTTCTCATCCAGCGGCTGTGTGTTTACTTTAAATGACCGGAGCTGCATACGCTCCCACACTCGCTCACAAATAACTCCTTCAGCCTCTCGTCACTGATCCACAGTTACTGCAGCAAATGTCGCCGCCTCTTCGATCGTCCCCTCAAGGTGACACGAGGCCGAGATCTTTAATGCGCCCATTGATTTTTAGCTGCTTCTTTTTTCACGTGTTGCTCCTGCGTCTCGGCTGAAGTCTGATCACATCCAAGTGGATGATTCACTGTCAAAGTCAGAAGCGGGCGTCTGACACCAGCCTCCACGATGCTTCCGTTCGACCGAGTAACGCTGACACCGAACAGATGGGACGGCAAAATGAGGGATTTTGGAATAAAAATCGCGGCATATGTAATAAAAACCATTAGGTTTCCTCCGTATGCTGCAGAGACCCTGCGAGTCACCCCTCCCCGAGCCGCACGCTCGTCCAATCACAGCTATCACCCAGACAAATGTATTCTTGTCACCGTGCCCAGTAAATACAACAACAAAAGAACACGGTGGCTTTGTTCTAGTAAATGAAACGTCTCGCTGATGGAACAAAGAGGATCAATTGCCGCTCGTTCCAGCGTTAGCGCTGCGGCCGTGGAGGAGCGATCAGAGAACGCCTCGGATTAACAGCGTCAGGATTCAGACGGAGGCAGTGGAACGGGACCCAGTGTGTGTGAATGGAGGAGGAGGAGGTCGTTCTGGTGTCAGACGCTAAACAACGCGCGATCTTCTCTCCTCCTCTGTCTAATTACTGAGTCGTGGCTGCGGTGCCATGATTCAAAGAAATTAGCTTCAGGCGCCGAACAAACACGCAGTGGACGCGTCGTGACCTTGAGACGACCGACGGCGGAACCCACGCGCTGTTTAAATTCTCGTTTTCATGCGCTGGCGAGGAGAAGCAGCTGCTGGGGACGCGGCGCGAGGCGAGACTTGAGCCTCAGCTTGTCGTTATGCTGGACCGGACCCTCCGTCCACATGCACGGCCCGTGGCCTCCTCTTCTGCATGTAAAGTGACTCCAGCGATGGGCCGCTCATCTGCGCTGGCGCTCGGATTTCCTGCCGGCTCTCGGCTCGGCCGCGTTCCTCAGACGCCGCAGCCCTCGGCCCCGCCCCCCGCGGCCCTCGGCCCCGCCCCCCGCGGCCCTCGGCCCCGCCCCCCGCGGCCCTCGGCCCCGCCCCCCGCGGCTCTGCCCACGCGGCGCAGGCTGCAGCAGCGCTAATAGAAGCCTCACCACAGCGGAGCGGTGCCATGTGCTGCGCTGTCTGACAGCCTGGACCTCATGTATAATGCATCCTGTCTTCTCCTCGCTCTCATTCAGCGGAGGTGAAGAGACGCTCTCTGAGTGGATGCCAAGTATGACTGCATCGTGCAGCGAAGGGGCAGAGGTCGGCCCGCGGGAGGGAGACACTGGAGCTACGCTAGAGATGGAGAAAATTAGAAGGAGACAAAGGACAGATGCTCGGGGAGAAGACGGCCAGCGGAGGATGATGGATGAGTAAACGAGGGGAGACGCACACAACAGGTGAAGAACCCAGTGGAAAGGCCTCAGTCACTGGATTTACTGGAGTTCACGTTCATGGACGTTCCACCCGGAGGAGGCGCCATGGCGTTCACCACAGCAGCCTCCAGGCTGTGAATCAGTCTGAGCAGACGTCTGCCTGCTCTGCATGTGACACATCATCAGTGATGCCTGAGCTGAGGCTGAGGACCGGGTCCTGCAGGGTGCTGATACCAGCATGAGGTGACCGTCCCAATATTACTGTGAGGTTGTAGCAGACGCAGCCAAGCTATCTACTCCCCCTCGCGAATAACACGCCGGCGCCGCCGGACCCTGGTGTAAGGCAATGCTCTCTGGAAAGTCAATGCAACAACATGTTATAATGGTTATTACTGAGTGTTAATTAGACAGATGGAGATGAGGGTCCCAGACATAACATCAGCACTGACCAAAACCATAACTACATTTATTTACCTGCTGGTGGACATTAACATACCTGGGCTTCACACCTTCAACCATTTAAACCATTAAAACCACACCATCATCATCATCATGTTCTATGCGACAAAACACAAGATTTTCTCCAAATGACGAAGCAAAGCTGGAGTGTGGTGTCTGTGACTGACTGTGTCCACGTCTCTGATTTCCAGCCATTACCATGTGTTTTGTGCATCTGATCACAGTCACAGATGAGTCAGGTGGAAGAACAGGTGTCTGAAGCCGCTGGATGCAGGACAGACGGACGGAGCTGTGAACAGAACAGCACAAGCAGCAGAATGAATTCTTACTCCAACCAATCGTTTCTTCCACCGCGATCACTTTTAGCACATGACCTAATTGCAGTAAATACTTAGATCAAATCAAGGCATCCACAGCGGAGGCAGAACGGGCTCATCTCGACTCGCTGCCACCAGATGAGTCACTAACTGTCGTCATCCACCTGGAGCGTGAGCCGCTAAATAGCTGCTCTGGCGGAACCTGCTTGTTTCATTTGCTCAGTTTAATGCGCATGGGATCCACAGCTCCAGTGTGTGAGCGTGCGCGCGTCATGGAGCGTCAGCTGCTTTCACAAGGAGGCGCTGGAGACAGTCGGCTGCAGGCGGAGGCAGAGCGCATGCTTATGGACAACTGATTTTTGGGGTGGACGAGGTCTGACAGCTGAGCTCATCCTCACTTTTCAGAAAGTGCTTGTTTTGATGCAGTAGTTCCGCGTCCGGAGCGAACGGGGACGTGCTCCTCCGTTTGTTTACTGAGCGGCGCGTGCACCACCAGGGTCACGCAAACAGCAATGCGTGTTCACCAGGAGGAAGTGAGATTGGAGCGTGCTCAGAGTTCAGGGGTCTGCATGAAAATATTTAGCAGTCGCTGTAACTAGGACAGAGTTTTGGCTCCTGGACAGAATACAGATGCAGCACAAGCGTCCGAGGTGTCAGTGAGGCAGAAATGGCTCCAAAAGCAGACAGTCGGGCGTCACGTTGGCAAGGCAGCGGTAATAATAGCGTTTGTGAATGTGCGTGTTTTGTCTAAGGCATCCACCTCACCTAAATTAATCAGTAGCAAATGGAAAAACGCCAGCAGATGCCTGGAGGATTGAAACTTCTTGGCTGAACAAGAAATGAAAAGGAAAAAGTGGATCAGAGGAGGGAAAAAATAACAATATTTGAAATTGAGGTTAGGGAAAAAGCCATGATTATCAAAAACAGAATCAGTTGGTATTTGCACAGGATGCCATTGTCCTCCCACTCACCCACCTGGGGACCTGGGAAATTGTTGCACGCCCACACAGATGCACACGCAAGCGTTTCCCACTCAGCGCGCGTTTAAGCTGGAAAGAAGCAGTGAGCAAAGAGGACAACGCATCAGATTAGTCAGGTTCACTGTTTGGGAAGAGGTGGCAGTAAAGATCCTGGACGTAGATGTCAGAGCAGCGCTGGATTGGCTCCGCTAAGTCCCGCCCACCACCCACTCTGATCTGATTGGCCGGCTCATGGACGTCTTCTTCTGGGCCCAAATAGGGGACATGTGGTTTAGGGCCCGGCTTTGAGAGGCAGAGCCTGGTCTTTGGTGCATCTCCTTCCATGCATTTGTATACGCTCCTCGTCTGCTCGCTGTCTTTGTGTCTCATCCTTCCTCCCACTCGTGTTGATGATGCTGCCTGAAACCCTCACTCACAACACAATCAATGCCGTTTCAAGCATGTTCAAGTAATACCCGCATTTAGACACTTGTCTGCAGAAGGTGCATTTTCCTGTCAATAGAGGAAAAAAAGCTCAGCACTCCATATTTAATTGAAAAGCTCTTTGCCTGAAATGATTTCTGTAAAATTCGTAAATTATTAAAATGAATGGAGAGACGGAGGTAAAGTGGACCCGAACGCTAGACGTTTGATACCAGCTAGAAAGAGGCTTGTTCAGATCTAAATGCTTTTCCAGACTCGCTATCAATAAGTGGCTGCAGTGTATTTAAGGAACGCGACCATTAGCGCTGAGCCAAATGAGCGTGGACCGTGACACCTGCTGCGTCCTGCCTGTTGTGCTCCATCTGTGTTAAAGGCTCCGCTTGTCTTCCCACAGATATTTATTTCACTTTCATCAGCTGCGGAATTCCAGGGGGAACCGGCGCCGGACCAGAAGCAGCAGAGACTCGGTTACGACGGATCAGCGCCGGGCTGAGCTGAGCTCACAGCCTGTTCTGCTCCCGTCCTCAATTAAAGCGGAGGCGCTGCTCCTGCTGGAGGCCCGGCCCGGCCCGGCCCGGCCCGCCAGCACCCACCTCGGCACCGGCCCGCTGCTAATGAGCGGCTCTGTGGATGATGCTCTGGAAATAAGAGCCGACTAATCCTGTGGCGATCAGGAGGTTCTCACGGTGGATCTGTGTTGTCCTTAAGGAAGACGAATGGACCGACACAAAGCGTGGCTTCAGAAGTGACTGTGTGATCCTCACCGGATGAATCACAGCCGAAATACATTCAACATTACATTTGCATATTTCATCCAAAGACGAGTCATCATATGTGGGATTTTCTATGGGGTCCGCTTTGTCTTGACAGGAATTCAACATTTTATTGAGATGCATTTTACAGTTTACAGTTGGCTCTGGAGTCTCTGGCGAACGTTGTAGGAGTCGATCAGATGAATTGCCAACAACCTGACAATTAAGTCAGCCCCGATTTAAACTCGAGAAACCTTGATTATGTGGTGTAAAGCGTCTGGTGCTGATGGAGACGCATGTTTAGTCACAGATTACAGCAATGAATGCAAATTCACCTCCAGTGTAGCTGCTCACTTTGGAAGTTCAACTCAGAAAGGTTTTTAATGCTCTGACGTCCCATGAGTCACTCCTTTGTCTGTGCTGATCAACACTGGAGATGTTCTGCAGGAAGATAAACGCAGAACTGCCATTTTGGCAGGAACATTAGAAAGCGACAAGAACAGAGAGAACAAGCACTAAAGAGACAGGACGGAGGACGCGGTGCAGGAAGAAAGTCTGTTCATGTGACAACGAGCTTCAAAAAACTGATGGTCCATCAATCACAGCCTCTGCGTTTGAAAGGCAGCGTCTGCGTGTTTGCTTTGCTGCAGCTAAAGGGATTTTGCAGAACGGCCGTCGCCTGCTGGAGGCTCCGCTCCAGCGCCCAGCGCGACAGGAAGCCGCTCAGCGACGGCCTCGCGGCGGCTCCAGGGCTGCAGGCGCTTCGTCACTGTGACGGAGAGGACGGGACCCGTCCCAGCGAGGTCCTGCTCTGGTTCTGGTGGCGCTGCCCGAGCACGAGTCCAAGGTCCCGCTCCCACGCGCTCCCACGCGCTCCCACCTGCTCCCACTCCCTCCCACTTACTCCCACCTGCTCCCACTCGCTCCCACCTGCTCCCACCTGCTCCCACCTACTCCCACTCGCTCCCACGTGCTCCCACTCCCTCCCACTCACTCCCACCTACTCCCACGCGCTCCCACTCGCTCCCACTCGCTCCCACGCGCTCCCACCTGCTCCCACCTGCTCCCACCTACTCCCACTCGCTCCCTCCCGCTCCCTCTTGTTCCCTCCTGCTCAGCCGGATGAGGACGCGGTCGCCAAATGATTCACGCTGATGCAAAACGATGCGGGACCCGACCGAGGTGGAGCTGGATTCAGAAGAGAGGCAGAAGTGTCCTCCTCGTCCTGACTGTGGAGCGTCGGCCTCTTTTTGATGAAGGCTGGTCGTATTCTGCTCCTCTCCTGATGACGCCCCCCCCGGAACCCGCTCCCCTAAGAACGCAGCAGAAGGTCTTTAAACGGCTTCATCTCCTCTCCGGGCGTCAGACCTGCTTTGATGTCGGCGTCCCGTGAGGCCGGTCGAGCCCACACATTCTGTGTCTGAGGCTTAAAACAAGCTGTGATGTCTTCAGGCTCCGCTGCTGCTCCAAGGACGCGGGACCCCTCCCCTCTCGGTGCAGGCAGGTTAAATTATAGATTCTGGATTTTTGATGTATTTTTAGAGGGAAGACGCGATTACGCGACTCCTCCCATCACCAAGGCGTTTTCCAGTCAGTATAAAATGAATGGCCTGGGGACGGCCGTGATTCTCCTAATGAATCACCGCTTCTATAAATTCTAAAGTCTGACTGATGCTGCTGAGGGGGTCGAGCAGTTGGCACTAAATTCTGCCTCGAAAGCTTTTTCCAGCCCACGGATTTAGTCGGAGTGTTTGTTGTTGTCAGCGAATCATCTGCCGCTTCTTCTGGGGCTTTTCCAGGTCGCCACCGTTCCTCCGTCGGCCAACGAACGCCTGAGCATCCAGGTACGAAGACGTGTGACCCAGGACGACCTGCTTTGAGAACGTCTGCACGTCTCCAGATGTGTCAGTCTGGGAGGATGGGAGGGACTGGGCGCCGCCGGTCACCATGGTAACGGGGCTTCCTCCCCTCAGCCGCCTGGTCCTAGATCAGCGAGGAGCCTCGGTGTGCTGCGAGGTGAGGGGGCGCCTCCACGCCGGACGCCTTCGCCTGCTGGGATGTAAACATTTGTTCTGCGTTCTCGTCTTCACTTTCTCTTTAAGGGTTTTTGCAGCAATGATGAAGATTAAACTGTTTTCCAGAAGTCGAATGAGTCCACTCTTTTCTTTCTTTACCAACCTGCCCTTCGATGCAGGTTCATTTGAAAATGTTTTTTTATTAAATTAAACCAACAGACTACAAGAATATATTCATTAAAATCTATGGGCGAAAGCATAATAGGTAAAAAAAGACAAGGCCAGATAGGAATTAAATAAGACTGCGTCGTGAAAGCAGCGCGTTTGAATTCTCTGGATTCAGAGCGTTGGATGGAGGCAAGGCCGCCTCCGCTGCACAGGCTCCGTGGCAGAGGTGGAGTATGCAGAACGGAGGCCACGCCACCGAATCCATCATGTGTCCTTGTTTCTCCCACTTCCTGACAGAGCGCATTATTCCCTCTGAGGTGGGAGAAAAAGATCTCTGCACGGGCCGTTAAATGCGACAAGGGCAGGTCGAGGGATGGATTTGAAAAGGGAATCGCTGCTTATCTCCATGTTGGAGCCGGACGTCAGGTGCGTCTCCTCTCACATCACCCACTCAGAGCACATCCCACCCTCAGCAGCGGCTCGGAGCCTGGTTCTGGTCCCGGATGCGTCCACATGTTCAGTCTGACGAACAGGTTTAACGGCTTCAGTGGAACCACGTCTGAAGCAGAACGTGAGCTGCTCATTGGGACCATTCAGATCAGACAGCAATTTAGCAATAAAAGGTGCCTGTGCCTCCACATGCAACCTGACAGTAACCTGCTAATGTCTTAAGATGGGGATTTATTTAAAGTGCTCCGTCTTCAGCGTCGTCTGGCTCTGTAGCACGGGATCCTACAGCTGCTGCATTTCTAATAATGGATCTGTTGTGTGCAGTAATTAAAGAGGCCACGGTGCAGAATGGAGCAGCTCTAACTGATCTGAGTTCATCCTGATGGAGGCTCATCCTGCATCTACTGTATAATGTACACACTATTTTTAGCCGACACTGTGTCAGCCTTTCTCTGCTACTCATTAAAAAGCTGCCACGGTCCACATTTATTCAAATCACTGCATCGAGAATCTTATTTAGAGCTCTCCTTTAACCAAAACACACAACGGACACAAAACAAACCTCCGGACGGAGCCTCGCGTTTGAGTCCATCGTTGTTCTTCTTTCTCTCCGCTTCCACAGCATCTGCATCTCGTTCCGGGGAGTTTGGTTGGATCAGCCCTTTAAGCAGAGCTGCAATGTTGCTCGAAGCCTGGGGATTTGTTTGCAGCGCGGGGCGGTGAAGTGCACGTGTGAATCAGAGGGTGATGCAGTCAGGTGCAATCGCTGCTCTGGGTCTGGACGATCGCATCCACGCATACAAACGTTTGGGCCTTTCTGCGCGTGTGTGTGTGTGTGCGTGCGTGCGTGCGTGCGTGCGTGCGTGCGTGCGTGCGTGCCTGTTTGAAGCTCTCTTTTTCCTCCCATCCGTCTTTTCTACCTCTCTGTCTATGATATAGGCCTCTCCTGCCAAGGTTGGCACCGCGCAGCTTAACATATTTCTTTTCTATTTTGACCATCTGTTTCTGCTCCTCTCTCTACTTTTGACTAATCTCCCTCTCTCTGATGAATACTGTTGGATTTTGTTCTTTTACTCGTCTCCATCTGCCAAAATGCCTGCGATTACAGACCCATCCATACATTGGACCGTCCATTAGGTTTCTGCAGGTGGGGCTCCTGCCTTCTCAGTGCTACAGTAGCTACAGTAGATACAATAGATACAGTAGATACAGTAGTAACAGTAGATACAATAGATACAGTAACTACAGTAGATACAATAGATACAGTAACTACAGTAGATACAATAGATACAGTAGATACAGTAGAGTAGATACAGTAGATACAGTACAGTAAATACAGTAGCTACAGTAGATACAGTCGTTACAGTAGCTACAATAGATACAGTAACTACAGTAGATACAGTAACTACAGTAGATACAATAGATACAGTAGCTACAGTAGATACAATAGATACAGTAGATACAGTAGTAACAGTAGATACAATAGATACAGTAACTACAGTAGATACAATAGATACAGTAGATACAGTAGTAACAGTAGATACAATAGATACAGTAACTACAGTAGATACAATAGATACAGTAACTACAGTAGATACAATAGATACAGTAGATACAGTAGAGTAGATACAGTAGATACAGTACAGTAAATACAGTAGCTACAGTAGATACAGTCGTTACAGTAGCTACAATAGATACAGTAACTACAGTAGATACAGTAACTACAGTAGATACAATAGATACAGTAGCTACAGTAGATACAATAGATACAGTAGCTACAGTAGCTACAGTAGATACAGTAGTAACAGTAGATACAATAGATACCATAGATACAGTAGATACAATACAGTAAATACAGTAGCTACAGTAGATACAGTAGTTACAGTAGATACAGTAGTTACAGTAGATACAGTAGTTACAGTAGCTATAATAGATACAGTAGATACCGTAGATACAGTAGATACAGTAGCTACTGTAGCTATTGTAGATACAGTACAATAGATACAGTAGCTACAGTACAGTAGATACAGTAGCTACAGTACAGTAGATACAGTAGCTACAGTACAGTAGATACAGTACAGTAAATACAGTAGCTACAGTAGATACAGTAGTTACAGTAGATACAGTAGTTACAGTAGATACAGTAGTTACAGTAGATACAGTAGTTACAGTAGCTATAATAGATACAGTAGATACCGTAGATACAGTAGATACAGTAGCTACTGTAGCTATTGTAGATACAGTACAATAGATACAGTAGCTACAGTACAGTAGATACAGTAGTTACAGTAGCTACAGTAGATACAGTAGAGTAGATACAGTAGCTTGGTCTGTTTATTCGCATGGCGTCTAATCACAACGGGGAACTTTACAAACGATCTCAGGAACCCAGACAGACCACAGCTGAGAGGAAGAGCGCCGGAAGCTTCATCAAAACCTCTTAAAGCCTCTGTTGTAATTACGCTGCTGCTGGAAACACACACATGCATTCACTAATACAGAAATCTTTACCAAACAACAAACCAACTTTAATTTTTAATGTTGAAAAGTAAAAGCGGAGGAAGCCTGCCGATGGTGAGCTCACGGAGCTGCTGCGTGAATGTGCCTTTAAGCGGAGCTCTCGGCCTTCTCTCACGGGACGCGCTCTCTGTCTCCATCGCACGCGGCTGTGACAGATCTTTATTGTAATTGGCCTTGGAGGTGGTGTAATAAGCGCCGCTCATCACCCGTCGGCTCCTGCTGAGCTCCCGCTCCCATTATATCCTCTCGTTCCGACTCATTAAACCTCCAGCAGATCGGCCGGAGCGCTGAAGGAGACGGCGGAGCGTCGACTTTGGTTGGACGATGTAAATACGCGCTAATTGATGAGGGGACGCTAACGTGAGAGGCTGCTCGAGCCTCACGCAGGCAGCGGCGCCGACCCGAGTCCGGGTTCGGTTCTGGTTCCGGGTTCGGTTCCGGGTCCGGGTCCGGCCCGGGTCCGGGTTCGGGTCCAGGTCCAGGTCCAGGTCCAGGTCCAGGTCCAGGTCCGGGTCCGGCCCGGGTCCGGGTTCGGGTCTGGCCCGGGTCCGGGTCCGGGTCGAGGTCCGGTCCGGGTCCCGGTCCAGGCTGCTGAAGCTTCCACGCGTTGTCGACGTCCCACCGCCGCCTGTGTGCGTGCGCGGTCCTCCTCCGTCCACAGGTGGAGGTCCGGGCGTTGGATGGAATCGCCTCCTTTTGTTGTTGAAAGACGCGTCTCGCTGTCTGCTGTTGCTGCTCACGGCCTCAGAAGCAGCCGGGGGGGGAGTCGTGCCTCCACACAAATGAAAGGAGGAGCGAGTTTGGCTGCCAGCGCGGCTCGTTCACCAGGCCCCAGATGTCTGAGTGGAGGATTTGGAAACGCTGGAGTGAAGATAACAAGAGTTTCTGCAGATGATGAAGTGGGATTTTTATGTTTTGAGTCACTGTTTTTTCCTTTTTACACCAAATTGTGTAATCAGTCTGCTAATAATGCTATTAGCTCCTTCCTTGTGTGTAATTGTATTAGCAGAATTTGCATGTGTGCAGTATCTGATTTCCATCTGTTATGAACAAGCATTGGTGCCGGCGGCTGCCAGAAGCTACGTTGCATTTCATTTGTGAGAAATGTCAGCTTATGTGAAGCTGCAGCGCCAGAATCTCTCACCCACACTGGAGCGGTCATTTAAGGGAGAAACACTCGTGCTGAGTCCAATTACGTCTGTGCGGAACCTCCGCGTGGAGCGTCTGATCTGCAGCCTTAAACACGGATGCCCAGAGCAAGTGTCAGAACAACTTGAAATAATTGCAGTCTGCTGGAGACGACTGTGAATCATCACCATCATCATCATCATCATCATCATCATCATCATCATCATCATCATCATCATCATCATCATCACCAGTTGTGCTGCCGATTCCGCTTCGCAGCACCTGTGATCACAGCGGCCGTAGCCGTCAACAAGCGGCGCCGGACTCAGACTAACACCTGGCTGCGGCTCAGACTAACACCTGGCAGTGGCTCAGACTAACACCTGGCAGTGGCTCAGATTAGCACCTGGCGGTGGCTCCTACTACCACCTGGCCGCGGCTCACACTATCACCTGGCAGCGGCTCAGACTATCACCTGGTGGTGGCTCAGACTAATGCCTGGCGGTGGCTTAGATTAGCACCTGGCGGTGGCTCCTACTACCACCTGGCTGCGGCTCAGACTAACACCTGGCGGTGGCTCAGATTGACTCCTGGCGGTGGCTCCAACTACCACCTGGCCGCAGCTCAGACTAACACCTGGCTGCGGCTCAGACTATCACCTGGCGGTGGCTCAGACTATCACCTGGCCGCGGCTCACACTATCACCTGGCAGCGGCTCAGACTGTCACCTGGTGGTTGCTCAGACTATCACCTGGCGGCGGTTCAGGCTAACGCCTGGCGGCGGTTCAGGCTAACGCCTGGCGGCGGCCTGTGCTGCAGAGGAAGGCCTGGAAGGAGGGGACACAAACAAAGTGCTTTTCTCCTCGTGTGCAGAAAGCGCGGGCGTCCAGGGATTCTCTAAATTACCCGCTTGCTGAGTTCAGTCACAGTAAGTACTTTGAAAAATCATAATCGGGTCCCGGGGGCGGCCGAGGCGGCGCTCTGTCTTGGTTTTCCTGATGTTAACTCTGGTATATTATCTTTTGTGCAAGGTGTCACATTTTGGAGTTGGGGGGGGGGGGGGGGGCATTACTCCACTGATGGGACTCGATGCAGGAAGCATGAAGCGCTCCTGCCGCCTCCTCCTGAGGAGCAGGAACATTTGCTCGGTCACGCTCCCTCGGCCGCTGCTTTACGGACGCTGTCATTGTGGAGACGCGCTTTGCTCAGTCACCCCCCCCCCCCTCCTCGCTCTCACCCCGTCCTCCCTCTCCTGCCACTAAACACGCACTGGGTATCACAGAAGGACTCAGCCTTTTTACCTTAAACGTGTGCATGTGTGTGACGGCTTTACAAACCTCCACACACACAAACACAGTCTCTTCCGTCTTTTTACCGACGGGCTGCGCTCGTTTGACACGTCCGTGATGTGAAACGCGGTCCAGCCGTCCGGCAGAGCGCGTGCCGTGTGTGCGCACGCTGCGCTTCTGCGCTCCGCCGCGTGGTGGCGCCGCGCGCCTCGCTGCCGGCGCGTCACATCCCAGCGCTTCCTCCTGACGAGCCCGGAGTCGTCCTCCTCCTCCTCCTCTGCTCCACGCGGACTCCGCGCGTGCCTCTCCGCCTGCGCGCTCCTCAGCCACAAGCCTGAACAGACGGACCCTGCGCCGCGGGCCGGAACTTCAGGGGGTCCGACGGATTCGAGGAAAAGTCTGCTCCGCGCTTCGCGAGGACGCCGGAACCAGTCGGTGCTGGACGGCGACGGAGACGCTGAAGTTTCCAGCAGAAGAGGAAACAACAGCATCGCACGGACGCGAGAAGTGCGTGAGGAAAGTCGGTGCCGCTCGCTGTCTGAACAGGTGCAGCGACGCACGGACTGTACGTGGACTCAACCTGGACCCGTCCGGCTGAGTCGAACCCACTAAAGCCGCCGAGACGTGGATTCAGTACATGTGAACAGTAGAACGGACCCACGCTCCGATTTGAGCGACGAGGCGGGATTTCTTCGGCGGGAACCCGGGAGCAGGCAGGCGGAACCGCGGCGCAGTGCGTCCAGCTCCTCGCGCACTTGTCGTCCACGCGGCCCGCTTGGAAACATGTTGGACGACGCGTGGAGCGGACCTGCGCGGCGCGTCACTTGGATTTTACTCCTCTCCCTGCTCGTGCACTCCACGCAAGCTCAAGGTAAGAGGCTGCTCAGCGGCGGCACCGCGATGGGCTCGTTGCCTGCTTTTTCCCCGTTAGACAGCGCATCACTCTGACGCGCGCGCTGTCAGGACCGTGGCACGCGCCGGCGTCCACTTGCTGCTATTGTAAACTATAAATCAAGCAGCTTCTCACATTGTGTGGCCGCACTTTATCAAGTTTGGATCGTCCCTCGTCCCAGAATGAATCTAGTGTAAACAGAAGAAATACGTCATTTCAAAAACGCTAATCGGATTAATACGTGCTAATTAATCAATCAGCGCTCCCCGTGGTAATGAAAGTTGCGCGTTAAACAAGCGCCGTGAATAAACAGACGCACGCGCCCCGCCTGCGAGCGCGTGCACGCAGAACGTTAAATGTTGAAAATTAATTGGTACTCTCAGAATTATGCAGCCGGATTCCCATGAGCGCGAGGGAGGGGGCGCGGCAGCCGCTTCGCCGGCAGTTCTCAGCGTCAAAATCCCACAAGAGCTCCGTAATGTTCCAGTGGAGGCTCCTTCCTCCATAAACGTCTCACCCGAGTCTCGGGCCCCGGTTGGATTGGTCGCGTGCGCAGCGTTTGATGATGCTGTCACTGATGAGTTTCTGGTTGTGGGAAACATCTGTGTAATAACATTAACGGGGCTTTGGTTGGAGCGTGTGCTGATGCCTCTGGAACTGGAGCTGAATGATGTCTTTGAGAAAAGGTTACCTCTTCTCTCTGCAGCTTCAAGCCGGATGCTAAGTGGAACTTTTTGTGTCTTTGACATTTAAAACTCAGACAACATCTAATTTAGACGTATCCACGGTCCGTACGTGCAAACCTGCCTTTCTATCTAGAGAAAAGCCGGCGGTCGGTAGAAAAAACCCGCGTTTTCGCTTATTGTCTCTGCTCAGGTGATGGGGATTCACAGAGGAGGGAGACTGAGCCTAAGCTCCCACTTGAGCTCACTCAATAATACAACGTGGACGGAGGAAACAAACCAAACCAGATGGGGATCCATCATTCATGGGCGCCCACAGTATCACGGCGCCTGACATTTGCAGGAGACTGATAAGTTGCGTCGCCGTGGCCGCGTCCTCTCCATCTGCTGGAGGACGCGGGATGGAGACGCTGGAGGTCTCACGGCCGCTCATTTAACCGAGCAGGTTGAACCGCGGGCTCGGCTCCGCCCGCTTCTGGACGCGCAATATGCACGCGAGGACGAGCGCCGCCGGGCGCCTCCTTCTGCTCGGCCCGTGCACATTTCATCACGCAGTCACTGTCGGGTCAGAAAATGTCGGATTTAATTGGAATCTCTTCAGAGCGTCGGGAGAGCGGCTCGTTGAAAGTGACCCCGGTGTGAGCGGCTGTCTTTCCGTGCGATGATTAAAGAACATGATGAGGCGAGTGCCTGCTCTGAATGGACATGTCAGCCGCCGCCTGGCACATTTTAATGACCAGTCTCCTGAAACGGCTTTTTAACGACGGGAGAGCGGCCTTCATCAGACTAAAGAGCGATGAAGCCTCGCTTTGGGGCTCGCTGAGCGGAGAGGTCCTCTTCGCTCCTTGTATTTTGTAGTCTTCATTCATCATCGCCGCCGTGCGCGGCAGGAAGGAGAAATGTGTTTTCAAGCTAATAAGTGGACGTCAGAATGAGCGCGAGCGGCGGCTGCTCCACTTCCACTGCAGGCCGTGCAGACGCAGAAGCCGCAGACGAGCCGCGTGTCGGCTCGGCCCAACTGCTCACTTCCGTTCGTCCACCGGCGAGACAACGCCGCTCGCCTGCTGCTGTTGTCATGTCCGACGCGTCTTTTCTGGAGCTGGGAGCAGCGGCGACGGACTCTATGGGAGCGTCACATGCTCCTGCATCACTCGGCGTCTGCAGATTAGACTGACTGGCTGCAGCACGGCTTTAGAGGCTTTAGACCCAGCGAGGACTTCATTCTGTCAGAGGCATGGCAGTCAGATTACGGTGCGTGAGGAGGGATGTGACAGGGTTGGGGGGGGGTTCGACCGTTGTCTGCCAGAGTTGTAAAACATGTCTGCAGCCGAGGCCTGTTTTTAGCTCGCTGTGTTGGACATGGACCTTGACAAAGTAGGCGAAGTCAAGGATGTCATCTCCATTTTGAGCCTTTTGGGAGATTGGATTGAAATTGCGTGGCTGGAATTAAATGCGCTTTGGGAGCAAGTAGCGCCTCTCGACAACGAAGGGAAATTGCATCACTCTTATCGCCGGCGACCAGCGTTAATGTTGAGGGGGAGCCTGTAGTCGACTGCCTGAGAGCGCTACGAGGTGACCACATCGGGTCCGGAGGGGCTGCGCCCCCCGTGGACCTCCTCCCCAGAATCTGATCCACATCCATCCAGCGAAAGAGCAGTTAAATGAACACGACTGAGTTCCAGACGTCCTCGCGCCCCACATCCGTCTCCAGTGAAGTGAGGCACATGTGTGATGTTGGCTTTGGTTGGCGTAGCGTGATGGGTTTGGGGGAACTGAAGTGAGCTAATCTGATCGAGATCTGAGGGCGAGTGATTTGTGGAGACAGTTTGGGTGGAGGGAATATCTGCCCACTACGAATGTCCTGCTTTGTCACTCATCGTAATTGACAGACGGAAGCGTCTCTGTCCCCTTGTGGCACCTGTGCCCCGTCAAATCATCCCCTCCCCAAAACACAGGAAAGTCCTGGACGCCTGCAGCCGGGAAAGGTCAGGACATGTCGCTTTTAGCAACGGGCTGGTCCTCGTCCAGCGCTAGATTTCTCAGAGGGACACAGAGAAACAAAACCTTCGACCCAAGGTCTGAGAGAGAGACCTTATCGCAGGTTGTGTCCGGGAGAAACTCAATTTCCATCGACTTATTCCTACCGCCAACTGAAGAATGAGAGTTTTTTAGAGTTGTTAAATTTTTACACACGTTGATATGAAAAATAAATTAGCTGCGAATATTAATTCTTAATATTAATAATTAAGGGGGCAGATTTCCTTTAAACACACGGCTCAGGTACGTGTGTGCTCCCTCCACAGCTGTGGTGCCTCCTCTCAATCGCTGCCTCGTTCGTGTCGGCAGTTATTGATTATTAATGCGATCGTGGTGGTTGCACGCGTGGAGCTTCAGCCACGTTTGTCGCGGCCTGCTGTGTCCTCGTTTCACTGTGGGAAGCCGCTTCCTTTGTGCAGCGATGCAAGTGTGTGAGGAGCGAAGGGAGGAAGTATGGGAACGTGTGAATCAGTGTTAAGCATCGTCGCCGTCGAGGTTTTTTTTCCACAGAGCAGCTCGCAGACGGGTCTGCTTCCATTTATTATGCTGCTTCACATGGGATAATCCTGTGTCTGCAGCTCCTTGTTGGGCTGCTTACATAAACGGAGCTATAATTAAACCAGTACCTGACTTGGCTCGTACACAGCAGACCCGGTGTAGGCAGCCGGACCGAGCGCTGACCCGGGGCCAAAGCAGCCTCTTATCATCATCTGCAGGACGGTGATAAGAGGCTGCACATTCCTGACGGATTCATTTGTAACGTAAACATCGTATTTTCTGTGTTTACCATCGTCGTGTAATGACCCCAGATAAAGGAGTTGTCTTGTAATATTGTCTGTTCCAGAACCAGTGCAGCTCATCCCTGCTGGGTTAATGTGGATTTGAAGGACGCTCAATAAACCCACACCATAAACGGACCAGATGATAACAGTGCTCCACTAATGTGGTGACGCCAGCGGGTCACAGCGGCTTCGCTAGCTTGTTTTGGAGGATTTGGGACTAAACTCCCACCGGCGCTAACGGGTCAGCCCGACCTGGGGCGAGACGACACGCGGCTCCCACTCGCTCCTCAGAGGCAGCTTCCAGGCGACAATGGCGCAGCGTAATCGCGGCCACTTCACAGCCTCGCTGTCTGTTCAGCCTGCGACTGCTGCAACATTCCCTCACGCTCTCGAAACACTATTTATGCCGCGTCGCCTTCTGAGCACTTTGCAGCACAGACAGTTTGAGCAGAAGCGGGATAACGGCCTCATTCAGGCGACTGGAACACGGAACAAAGGGCGTCCTGTTTGTGTTTGCCCGGTTATTAACGTGGGCTGTGGGAAAACAGGCCACCTAGGCGAGCTGGTTAACTGGCCAGTGTGGGATGACCAGTGGGAGCACTGGGCTCCGCCGGTAAACGGGTTCTGCTCCCAGTGCTGTTTGCTCGTGCGTGTTTCTGTGTGCGCTGCGTTCAGGGCCTGTTTGTAAAGACAAAGCTGGTCTGTTTGTGCTCCTCTGTGTTCAGGTGGTAGTATTTACGCTTTGATGTACAAGTAGAGCTCTGATAGCTTACATGTGCTCTGTACTCGGCTTTTCAGGAAGCACACTACATCGTTTGTCTTTTGAAGCCGCTGCGCCTTTCGAGTCACAGCAATAAAGCTGCAAACGCATGGAAGGATTTACACTCAGAAATTCCACCTCCTTTAATATCACTGGAAGCTTATCCAGTGCCATTTAAGGCAAAGTTCAACAATTAGCATCTGGAGACCTTCTGCGCTTTTAAGTCAGTCAAATGTTCCCCCTTCTGCCAAAACGGTGACTTTATAAAGGAGGGGATCCCGGCTCCCGACACTGGCGCTGCTGTGGAACCACTTCTCCCACTGGGCCTAGTCCTTTGTCAGACGCGTAGAAAAGCGGCTGTGGCTCTGAACCTGGTGGAACAGAGGTATCGCCGCTCTCACCCGGGGCTAAAATGTCTTTTCTGCGATGCCGAATGAACAAGAAAGTGCGAGAAGAAAAGGAAAAGGACATTGTAACTGCAGAAGGGGCATTAAATTGAAAATGCCTGGAGCCATATATTTTGTGAATGAGAATGGATTCAGCCTGAGCTGCAGCTCCTCTCTGCATAGCTGGCTACCGATGGCTGGCTTCTCTGGATGACAAGCGAATCTATTTAATAGCTCGGATAGTGGTGGAAGGAGACCTGATCGATTTGGACAATCATGCCATCTTTAACGCACATCTCATCAAAGCGCCGTCCCATTACCCGTCTCTGCAGCGCTCGGCTCCTCTGCCTATTTACCCATCCCATGCAGCAATAATGGGGCTTTCACCCCCAGTTGGATTAATCAGCCATAACCATATGCTACCGTGTGCAATTACGCTGCAATTTTGACCACGGGAAACAGCTGTTGCCATTTGAAAAGGGGGAATAAGATTGTAATTGCCTTAACTTTGATTTGTGGGATGCTTGGATTTGATGATAGAACACATTTTGATGCTTTACATAATAATAACGCAGAACGAACAGATCTATTGGAATATGAGGCTTTTTGTGCTCGGAGCTTCCAGATGCGTTTGGAGGGCAACCTTGCTGTTATGAGCTATTACTCACACATTATAGAGCAAATGATTATGTTTGCTCATTTGGGCTTGAATGGGCTCTATTTTCAGAGACTGTGTTT
This sequence comes from Betta splendens, assembly GCF_900634795.4. Classification (NCBI taxonomy): domain Eukaryota; kingdom Metazoa; phylum Chordata; class Actinopteri; order Anabantiformes; family Osphronemidae; genus Betta; species Betta splendens. The sequence goes on along the minus strand of NC_040898.2, from coordinate 14,736,025 downwards.
CAGATTCAATCGTATATTTTTGTCTCGTATGTTCATGCGTGGGACAGAGGGAGTCCCTGTGAGATCCCCCAGCGGAGGCACATGCTTCAGTGCTTCACGCTGCAGCGTGTCTACACAGAGCAGCAGCAGTAACTGAAGGACCAGCCAGGTCCCAGACGGGTTTACAGAACCTGATGGAAGCTCATGTAAAGGAGCAAAATCACAACTGCTGAATGAAAGGACTATGTGCATTTGAGCTCCGACAGAGGCAGGCGCTAATGGTGTAAGAATGAACTAGATCATGGCTTCATTCCTGTCGGATTCAGGTTCAGGATAAAAGCTGTCAAGGTCTAAACTGATGGTGGAGGTACCGACAGACTGTCATGGAACAACCGTGACAAACGTGGCAACACTAGGCACGAAACAGTGGCAGATGTTTTCTATAGATAAACCAGATCATCTCCACATGAAGGGAGACTCATAGACGCTGATATTACATGTGATGTGTTTGTTGCAGTGTAGAGTGAAGAGAGACGGCGAAGTCAGTCAAACACTGATCAGACGGAACCGCGTGCAGAACTGAGCAGACGGCACACGAGCCGCTGAATTTTTCATATGACTGACAATAGCTGCTTCTCTTCTGCAGCAGGAAACAACCAGAGGACGTCTCTGCGTCTCTGCTGTTGTTACGTCTTCCGTTTCTCTGCGTAATTACCGGAGAATGAAGCTTTTCTGGAGCTTGACGGTGAGACGCGGTTGTGGTGCATCAGCGCCCTCAGACCAGTCTTTCATTGCGTGCGTGTATTTGTGGTTATGTGATCCTCGTCCTCGCTGAAGCTCGGGTCTCACGAGGTTCATTCCAACAGAACAGATCTCGAGCTTCCTCTGGTGCCATAAGCGCTGGATCGTTCTTGTGATGCGCTTGAAAAGTTGCTTTCAAGCCCTGCCAGCCGTCGTGTAAACACCAAGGCGTTTTCACAGCAGCTGCGCTTCACCAGGAGACTGACACGCAGCGGAAGCAGGTGATGGCAGCTCTGCCAATTAAGCAGAGTCTAATAAGAGCCTTTACCTCTTTGGAGGCACGTGACATCATCGCGCGGAGACTGCCTCCATCGCTGCCTCCAGCTCTGTGAAATCTCATGTTCATGAATCTTCCATCTCCCAAATGCAGATGCCAGATTAGCATCTCGACTCGGCTTCGCTTGGCTGCGCCTCACACATGAGCAGGTCGCCTCGCACCCGCGCTGGGAGGAGGCCTGACGATGATGGGAGGTGGCAGAGTCAGATGAATGTCTGAACGCCGGACTTTGACCCGCAGCGCCGCTTGCACTCCACTTCAACTCCTGCTCGCTAATTGGCAGCCGGGCTCGGCGACCACCAGCGCGGACGCGTCCGGCGCCGGTCACGCAGACGACCGCTCCCTCAGAACCCAGCGGGCGAAGGAGCTCCATCCATCCTGATTTGCCAATAGTTAATATGCCGTTAATATGTTTATTGCCAATAAACAATTTTAATTACACCTGAGTGCTGTCAGCTGCCGAGCGGGCGGGAGCATCCGCTCGCTCCGGTTAATTGATTAATTGCTGTGTTCGAAGCAACTCTCGCCTCCGTCTCTTGTCTTCTTACCGCGCTTTTCTGTAGCAGAACCGCGGCGTCTTGGGGATAAGCAGTCACTAAGTAAGCGCTGACTTCAGGACAGTCCATCACAGGCCTGATGTGACAGCTAAAGGGCGCTGGAGATTGGCAGGCACAGCTGTCGCAGACCTTTCCCTCAAAAGCGGGGCTGAAATTTGTGCAGCTGTTTTTCAATGCGCTCAGCTGTCTGCCGGAATGGGCTGCTGCCATTTCAGAAGACAATATACAGCGGTGATCAAAGACGTGTGGACGGCACCGTGAATTGGCTCGCACCACTACCTTCACTAAATCTCCCTTCCTCGCTGGCAGAAGTCTTTAAAGCTCTCATAAACTGACAGAAGTCTGTGTATCGCCGCCGAGCAGACGCACTACCTCCACAGCCCGACTTATACCATTGTCTGTCACGGAATCCTCGGAGAACTGGGAGAGTGCTAGAAAAATCGAAATCCTCTAATTGGAGCGGTTTAATGTTGTTCAACACATAAAAGAGAAGAGTTCACCTCTCTTTATTAACCTCTGAAGGCCGCTCTAATCTGAATCAGCAGCTGACGGCCGCCGTGTTTGTGTGGTAAACTGCCGCTTGGTGCTTTAAATATTTATCCTCAGTGTTTAAAGGAAGAAGTTAATGAGTGTCGAGTTTGTTTCTTCTGGCAGATGGGACGACTGTGTAGAGCAAACACCGTGAGCGAAGCGTGCTGCTGTTCAGACAAAATGGAAACCTGTGGAATCCCGCGTGGTTCTGAGCCACGGTCGTCGTAGGACACGCAGGCAGATCTTATGGGCGTTTGCGTTGAGAGCTGCTCGTCCTGAAGGAACGGCGGCTGTGAGGTTCCAGCATCCAGGCTGCTGGTTGGCGTCGGTCACGGTTCAGATCCACGCGCCTGCTCGCGTTCACATGCTAAAACATGAAGCGCTGCATGAAAACGGCTGCTCGCCGCCGCCGGGCTGATTTGTGTAAACACAACCAGAGTAAAACAAACACACACACACAAACAGACACACATGGACGCACACGCTCCCGCGCGGAGCCGAGCTGACGAGCAGCAGTTTCCTTCCCCATCTGCTTCCTCCTGTGGGATCCAGCGAAGGAGCAGGAACAGGCTCCGCTCACGGGCCGACGCTGCCACTCATGCATGCGCTGCGGAGCAGTAGGCAGCGATTAGCTGAAAGCTGATCACTCCCACACTTTGCTGAAATCAATGTTGTGGCTGTTTGTGTCTGGGGAGCTCTGCTTTTATTACTCAGACGTCGTCCTGCTCGTGTTTCATGTGAACAGCCGGCATCAGGACGGTGTCGCTGTAACAGACTGAGCCTGTGTCCTCTTCACCTGTAGAAGCTGGAGCCTTGTGAGAATGCAGCCTTTCCATATTAAACCTGAGCCTCGCTTCACTCCGCTGTTGTCCGACCTCTGCAGCTGCTGCTCTGCCCCCGTGTGCAACACAAGCCTTGATCTTCTGACCCACCAGGATTTGGCACCTCCCCAGAATAGAGACGCAGCCCAACGCTCCGGAGCCGACAAACGCCGACGCGCTCGTACCCGAGCTTTTTCGCCTCTTTGACTGACTGCCACTTTCTTCCTCTGTCATCACCGCGACAGGAGCGTGCGAAACGTGATTGTCAGCTGTGATCAGACGCTGACTCTGTGGCGGGTGATGTGAGGAGGCAGCTGTGGCAGATGTTTAGGGTTCAGACCTGCGCAGGTACAGTGGGAGAAGCCTGACACTCGCTCAGCGCTCCGTTTCTGGCTCTTTCCCTCTTTGTCTTCCTCCTCCTCTCATCAGGCGGCTGCTGCTTTGAGGAATGAGAAGGGGAAGAGGGAAAGATCAAAGAATGGCTGCGCTCTCTGCCCTCCAGCTCCATTAGGCGATCTCTGATGGCGTTATTAGACGTGCGTGCGTGTGTGCGTCTCCTGTTTGTGTGGCAGACGCTGAAGCTCCCCTGCAGCAGGAGGGAGCTTCTCTCCGTTTGATGTCGCTCCTTGGTTGCTCTGATCCTCCTGCACCACAGACGCAGCCGCACGCTGCAGTGGAAGCGGAGGAGGCATCTTGAGCATGAAGCGAAGGTCACGGATCAGCTGATGATCAGCTCCGTAGGAGCCGTACGGCCGCATGCTCTGACGCTGGCTAGCGACTTAAAATATGCACCCGCTGGGGGCAGTAAGGGTGCGTCACGCCGCGTCGGTGCCGTGACACAGGTGCTTTCATCCGAATGCGGCGTTGCGTCGTTTCCTGTGAAAGCCTTCGTGGCCCGCGTTCACGCCACGCGTCCCCACGCGTGTGTGGAGCTTGAATGCTGTGACGGCAGAACTCGCAGAGCTGCTGTCGCCGTCTGCCTGTGAGCCGCTCCGCAGCCTGCTGAGTCCTCGCCCACGCCCTCACAGCAGGAGGCCGCCGTGCGACGAAGCCGGAGTGGAGACCGTACCAGGAAAATACTGACAATAGGCAGCGACGGCGCCATTGGACTGCACTGAAGTGTTTAAATTGCTGCTGAGGAGCATTGGCTAGAAAGCGAAGGCCTCTGCTGGGCTTCCACGTCTTAGGTTGGTCATACTTCCTGTGTTCGGCTCATTTCCGCTGCAGGGGGTCTCCTCCTCTTTACGCACGCGCTTGTGTGCCGTTATTGCACAGTTGCTGCAGCCTCGGCAAGTGTTACAAAAGCAAAGGGGCGAGAGATCAAGATGGAGGCACTGAAACATTGAGGGAGACAGGAGGAGGAGGGAGGGGGCACGGAGACAGCCTGCACAGCCACTGAATCTATAAAGGATGAAAAGGGCCTTGGCACGAGCCTTGAGGGGCTAATAAAATAAAGTTCTTTCAGATTAGTTGGCTAATAGAGCTGTTACATAGAGTTGCGTCTTAATGCTGAGGGGAACACGGGCTCCTGCGTGCTGGATGTGATGTTAAGGGGAGCGGTGTGCGTGGGCGGGAGGGCGTGGAGGTTCAGGCGCTAACTGAGCACCTGCTGTGATGGAGCCCTACGGCTCTGGTTACTCAGTCATGGGTGAGCAAGGAGAAACGGAGAGCAGGGCCAGCCTACCTGCCATGAAATTACCCTCCCAGCAGCTTCAGTACTGGCTGCGTTAGGTCCACGCACGCACTCCAGTAGCTGCATGTGTTCCTGTGAGCGCGTGTGATGAACCCGGGGTCCAGTTACCGGCGTGCGGGGAATGATGACGGTGGCATTTCTGCAGCGCCTGTGTCTGCACGCTGAAGGTGTGACCTCACCAGGAGGAATGAGTGTGGGAAGTAAAGTGTGGAGACAGACTCGCACCTTGGCTCTAATGGCCGTGCTGCAGCACCGCCGCCACCGTGGACCCGGTTAATGAGAGGCCTCTCGCTGTGGAGGCTGATTGAGCGCGCCGTCGTCCTGCTTCTCGTGCCCCCTGCCCCTAAATCAGACCCCGCTCCTTTCTTTCACTCATTAATCCGTCTCCTTTTATTCTGACAAACCCTGTGATGTCTCGCTAATGATTTAGCTCTTTTTGTCTCTAATGGAGCTAGTTATCACAGAGAAAATGGTCTTTGTGTGCCGAGTGATTGGAGTGATTCAAGCATGCGACATGTGCGACATGGACTGGATTTCCAACCTTAGACTGACTTTGAGCTGCATGTGGATCCATATTTAAAGCCTAGTAGTGAATATCTGACCTCCTACAAAAATGATGGACGCTCCTTCAGTTTACTGTCCTTCCGGTTGAGGCAGAGAGAGATTTATCTGGAGTGGAGCTGCTGCCTTCGCCTGCAGCGTCAGACTTGAGACTAAATGAATCGATCATACTGACAATGTAATTAGGACTGGCTGTATCACAGGGGCTGCGTGTTCTGCTGGGACTAAAAGTACAGAAAGAATAATTCAAGCAGCAAAGCGTGATACGCAAAACGAGGGAAGGATTAAAAATATAGGTCTGCATTGTCACCGCAGCTGTAGAATTACCTCTCCAGGGACCGGAGCTATAAATGGACTTTTAAAAGACTGCTCCTGAGCGCCGGCGTGCCAGCCCCTGGCTTTCTGAGAGGGGACCGCACCTGAGAGGCACTCGAATGATTGGGAACTCTCAAATGAAGCGATAGCAGTTGTTTTATGTGCTACACACACATGAGCACAATGAAACAACAGCAATTTCATCTCCACGCTCCAATCAGCCTGTAATCACTCAGCTCCAGGACACTCCAGGATTTTCTGTTTCCCACTTCCCAGTCGTTCTCTCTCTTTCACAGTCTGGTTCCCTCCGTGGCAAACTTGATAAATGCTGCCCTTTAGTTGAATTATACAGCGCAAAACAATATTTAGAAGGAGCATAGTGGCAAGCCAAGTCACCGGAGGCAGACGCAGGTGGGTCTGGAGGCTGAGACGCTGCCGAGCCGGCGGGGACGTGTCGCCACGACTGGATGTCGCTCACGTCGGCACCAGGAGACAAAAATAAACCCTGATGAGGAGAAAAAGGGATTGTTTTTTAGGTGTCAAAATCAAATTGTCACTTCATTCAGCAACACAGATGGCGTCAATCTGTGAATCTACATGCGTTTTTACGATGTAGATTATTGGAGCATTTATTCTGACTTCATTATTTTAAAGGGACACAGATTCAGAGCAGCTCATGGGATCCATTTCTATCCTCTGTATCGCTGCACGGACTTCCATCTGCGTCTCAAACATTCCCATCTCTGCTTCAATGTGTAACAGCCCACAACACGGCACATAAGACTCCCCAAACCCTGAAATCTGTGTCAGTGGCATCTCTGCATAATGAAGTCAGAGCGAGCGGATTCCCACGACGTCCTCTTCTCCCTGTTCTTGGTACATTCTTTATCTGAGAGCAGGAAGTGGATGGAGCCTGCAGACGGTGGCTCGGGCTCCATTTGCTCCACGTGCTTCGTCCGGGGGACCACTTGTTTGACGGCTCCCTGGGTTTCGATCTTTGCCCTTTAGCAGCGCTGCAGCTTGCCCAGAAGCAGGAGGAGTTAAAGCGAGGTGCCATTAATAAAGGCTAAAGCCAGCGACCGTTGCCGTGGCTGATGCTGCGGTGATTAATGAGGCCCGGGCCTGGGCCTCAGTGGTGGTATCTCTGTTGAATTAGGCTCTGATTATGCCTGGGTGGGTCACACATGACTAATGGCTCTCGGGTCTAATTCATCCTTCCTTTAGCTCGACCATGTGGACCAACGGCTGGATGTTCGTACCGGTGGTGTATTATAAGCGCTGGCCTGTGTTGTGTGCTTACCACCACAGATGTGTCCTCCCTGTAATTTTATTGCCCTGGTGATGGTTCCTGTGCCCCATGGGGGTGCAGCATTTCTTTGTGATTAAGATTTGGCCGTTACTGTGGAGCCTACTTAGCGCCAGTATATTTACCCTTCCCTAAGGCTTGCTTTTGCCCATTAGGAGTTCATGAAATGGCTTTTTGTTTGCTCATTATTATTTGGTTTTCATAGCCGTCTCGTAATTTGTTAGGCTGAGTAGGAGGAAAGGGGCAGAAGCTGCTGGTGTGACACTGCAGGAGATTATTGTCGTGGCCTCTGCCCTCAGTCAGAGCCGGGAAATTGATTTATGAAGGCAAGGACGCTGCACAGGAAGGTAAGTCTGCAGCGCCGTGCAGCAGTAACGATGGGGCACCAGTAGCTTGGGTCCAGCTCATTTAGCGTCCCAGCTTCCAGCTTAGCGTCTGCTTTCATTACCCATTGATCGCCCACTCCGTCCTGTTGACTTGTGATTCTGGCTTCACTAGTCGCCATTCTGCTCCATTTCCTGAGCCGCAATCACACTGTCAGTGTCTGCGATGGTGTTAAGCGGCGGCTCATTGCACCATGGCTGTGCTTGCTGGGCACGAGCCATGTGGAAGCAGCGGGCGAGCGTCTCAGGCCAGAGGGAAGGAGGCGGCGGGAAGGGAAGGGAGCCGTCGCCCCTCAACCTGTATTTTTCCACTCGGGCGGCCTTGTTGTTTACTGCTCAGCTGTGGCAGCGTGGTTCTTTACTGGGATAATTTGTCACCCCATAAAACAGGACTGCACTGATACACAGAGTGGGAGCGTGTTCTGTTCCAGCAAAGATGGGGGAGATGAGAGGGAGGACAAAAACAGATGCAGAATAAGCAAACGGACACCAGCTCGCTGGGTCGAGAGCAGCGTTTGATTCGGATGAAGGGGCGGCTCCTCTTCTTTCATCTTCTCGGTTGAAGTATTCAGGAGTGAGCTTGTTTGCCTTTCCGAGGGTCCGCCGCTCATTAGAGACTGCAAGCGGCCGCGCTCAGCTGACCCACAGTCTGCCTCTGTGACAGAACGCGCTGCTGTCACAGCGTGATGAAATCGCCGTAACGATGATCCGCTACCGCACAAACGCGCCACAATCCAAAAGATGTTCTCTTCATCTTTTCCTCGTCTCAAGTTCTGTTTGCCCCATCTCCTCCACTCAGGCGCTCGGGTCAATAATGAGCTGGTCGGGCTTCCTTGGCGTGCCACAGGCATATTGTTCCTCCCGTCTGCCTCTGCATGACCTCCCAAACCCCTGCTCCCATATGTGCCATAGTCTTCTCCCCCCAGTGCTTCTTCTGCCCCGAGGACTCTCCGGGTTGTGCTGTTTTCTTTGCAGCCTCATTTTAAAGAACTTTACTCGTTCCCACAGTGCTAGCGAACTCAAACCAATGCAGAAGCTGCTCGTGTTCGGCCAGTGTGGTCCTCATCTGGCTTCCAGGTGTGAAAAATGTATGAAGTCTTGTATCACTGCCCTCGGGCTAGACATAGACAGCATCACCCATGGCTCTGTGGTGGAATGTTTAAATAAGGAGGCGTATGCACACGGTGGTGGAAGGAAGCTGTGAAACAAGTCCACCACCTTTACCACAACAGGGCGACGCATCAAACCTCGGTTCCTATTTAACCTTGAACCTTTTGCTCAGCTAATTTAAAACGACAGCTGGAGGAGAACGTGGACAGATGAAGAAGAAGCGGCTGAAGAGGGACGATGCTAGAAAAACTACAGAATGGAGGGAGCGCCATTAATCAGTCCCTGTTCTTTTAACCGCTGGGGTGGTTCTGGATTTACAGCGATACTGTCTGCTCCACTCCCTCCTGCTAATTGAAACAGGAGATGGGTAAAAGCCACACGAGGGATGAAGAGTCGCTGTTATAATTCATGCCTCTTCACCCCAATCACACTTAAGCTCTGCTCTCGCTGTCACGCTCCAGAGAAGATTCCCTCAAATCCTTTTATTTTCCCAGCCTGGTTCTACAGTGACCCTCAGAAGCCGCTGGCTCGGCGGAGGAGCTGGTCCAGTCCCAGGCGGCACCATGGAACCCGCTCCATGCTCTCAGAGTCAGGTACCGAATTAGCATGGGGGACGCGGCCACAGTTGGAGATTTAGGAAAGGCATTGTGTGGATGTGATGGAGGGGTCAGGTGAGCGGCTGCACTTGTTCAGCATGCAGTGCAGACGAACAAAGCCCTCGCTGATTAACATTGTTATTCATTCATGAGACGGAGCTGGCGAAGCAGAGCCATTTGTCTTAGATACATTTAACAAATGCAAAACCCGCACAGGAAAAAAAGAAGCACAAATCTCCTTATGAGAAACAATTGAATAATTATGTCCCTTCAGCTCCAGCCAGGCGGCAGAGTTCTAAAGCTGTCACAAGCCTTTGTTTAAGTGTGGTGTTTTCTGGTTTTAGGGCTTTTAATTAGACCAGATACTGTCTACCTGTCACACTCTGCAGGCTTTTGTTGGTACGTGCAGAATCAACTTGAAAATCTGGTTTGTGTGGAGAAATGTTAAGACAGGCAGGAAGAGGCAAACGAGGCGTGTTCGAGGGTTGTGATGCTCATCCGTCAGCTGATAGCGTCATATAAAGCTGCACTGAGCCCCACAGGCCGTGACGCGTGGGTTTGTCCAGGCTGCAGAGTCGCCGACTCCTCGTTCTGCTCCTAATCCAAACAAACTATTCCAGCATCTCTGCACTCGTCCTGTTGTGTCTACGTCCGCGGGGTTAAATAAACGCCTGGTAGTGGATGGACCCGAGGTGTCTGTGGCTGGGGAATGTACACGAGTGGTGGGGTGGGTCAGGAAGTGGGAGGCTGCACCACTGGGTCTTTGTTCTGTTTTGTTTGGATCATGTCCGTTTCTTTTACTTTAACTGCCTTCGAGGTTCATTTCGCTGGAGAAACGCTGCCTTCTTTGTGTAAATCCTCTGAAGCTTTACCACAGCGAGGCAATAAAGCCTGTATTGTTTTTATTCTGAAGCAATAAATATTAAAAAAAAACGATCAAAAGGATTCTGTCTCATCTTCTGTGTTATAAAACTCCCATATTTCTGGCACTTAATGTCAACTTTGGGTGATTTCAAAGTTTCAATATGTGATGTGTGTTGAGAATTTGAATCAAAGTAGCTCATAACGGCATGCGCGGTAACCGGAGGCTCTTTGGACTTGGATGTTGCCCTACTGGGTCAATGAGATGCTTGGCTGTGCATGGTGCGTTTGCCAGGCCTGGCACCTGTCCTGTCTGGGTGGGTTTTCTTGGTGCTGCCCCAGCCAGTCCTCCTTAATGAGAGCAGAGGAACAACAGGAGCAGATGGAGCCGCCTGTGGGATGGTGGGAGGACTCAGGAAGGGCCGGGACGCCGGTTGTGGGAGGAACCCGGTGCCATGTGGTGGCGTGCCCACTCTGCCCTCTGGTCATCTCTCCTTGGTGGTCATCCAGGCATGCGCTGGCCTGCCAATTAAACACGGGCCCACAGTCAACCCCGAAGGTTCCTTCAAGCCCGAGGCCTCTCTCGCCGCTCTCTCCTCCTGCGTTTCGCTCTCCAGCCAACGCCGGCCTGGGTTCTGCTTTGTTCCTGCTTTCTGACTCCAGGGGAACCGCGGTGCAGAATTGATTAGGAGACAGCGAGCGTCCAGCGACGCTTCCTGAGCTGCTACACCTTCAGCCACGTGACGCGACGGTCCAGAAACGCTCTGACATCCACCGGTACTGCATTAAGAGCGGAGTTGAGATGTAGATGAGTATCGACTTAAGTGGCCTCACCTGATCCTCAGCCACATGGAGCTACCTGCGAGAGCTGTGCCCTCGACTGCAGTTTATCCCCAAGAGGCTTAAGCTGTCAATGGGCGTGTCAGAGGTCACTAGTCTGCCCAGCTTTATTTAAGCTGATCGCTTATGAAAAAGAGACAGAAGAGATAATAACAATAGACACAAGCCCCTCGCTCGGCGGCTGACAGAGCAGTGGAATAGCTGAGTAAGGCCGAACGGCTGCGATCAGAGGATTAGAGGGGCTTGTTAGCGTGTTCCAGAGGCCGCCTCTCATCCACCACCTGCCTTTGGGTGCGATGTGTGTCGCCACGCGTAGAAAGCGTTACACTTGTCTACACCGTCCCGCCGTCTGAACGGTAGCGGTCTGAACTCTCGTCCTCACGCCGACGTCTGAGGCAGAGTTTGTTCCAGCGGCTCTGACTTCCATATGCAGCGGGCCGACACGAGGAGCGCATTACGCATTCCTGTGTTTGATATCAGTGGGTGTTGGTTGTTTCCTCCGGCTGCTGCAGGAAACATCATCGCTCGTGTGCTTTTTCTGTTCTACCTCTGCCGCTTTAATGGAGCTGTTGCCCAGGACCATGACCTGAATGAGTGATTGTGGATCTCTGCGTCTTAAAGTCCCAAAGCTTCAACTAAATAAAATGCGTGTGATGCGAGAGAATGGTGAATTCTGCTGCCGATCGATGCAGCACTGAATAAAACCGCGTTCCAGCTCCTTTTCACGATCAATTATATTGATGCGTTTGTCTAAAATTAGCATTTCCAGTATCAGTCTTGCGATTCTTTATTTCTTTGCAGCGGTTTGGTGGCAGTCACTTATCATTTACCCAAATCATGACGTTGCCTCACTTCCAATCTATAAACCTTACTACAAACCTCAGCCCAGCCCTTCAAAGGAGCAGCCAGACAGTCCTCATATTTCCAAAAAAGCCTCCCTCATCATCTAATATTCATCCTCACAAAGACAGAAACACAGAGAATGCGCAGCCTCGTATCTCTGTGTGCGTGGGACCTGTTTGATGGCGTTCATTCTGACAAATGCGTCTCGGTGGAACTGCCTCAAATCAAACAACATTTCATCATTGGTGAAACACTGGCAGGATGGATGCTTGTCAATAATGAGCTGGAGTGTCCAAGGTTTTAGTCAGAGGAATCAAAGCACGGCCCAAAGCCGACACATCAAGAAAAAGCCTTTTTTGAATGGTTCAAACCTCCATTTGTAAATGTGATCAAACATGCTTGTTCAGTCGGGCCTCGTTCGCTCTCTTCTTGAATTGCTATGTTCTGGTTTACATGTCTGTCAAAGCTTTCTTCCATGTTGCAGCACCCAAATAATTACACACAGACTCCATTAGACATCATCATCCCAAACAGAGCCGCCTAGAAAGGGTTTGAATGCAGAGTGGAGTTGTATGTACTTAAGGCTCCTTTAAAACTTCACTGGGGTACAGCATGTGGGAGCACAAACTAGTTTTGAAAGTGAGAAAGAAAGGGGTGTTCTCTAGAGACCCTCTGAAGATCAAGCCTTTGATGCCATCTTCTCCCATTGTGCCTTGCACTCCAGAAGCTTCCCCCTCGCACGGCAGAGATGCATCTTAAACTGGAGCACATATTTGTTTATGGATGAGGGGCCCGACATCACAGCAGCCTCGTAGCCAATCCGATCGCTCCCCGTCTCGCCCCCTCCGTCAAACGCACCTGTCATCTGAACTTGGCGCTCTTTTTTTCCCGCAGCTCTGTTGCTATGGTTAGAACCACTGTTTTGGTTCCGTCACGACGCAGAACGACTGACACATCTTTCAATGTCCTCAGCCGCGATCGTCTCATCGCGTGAAGGTGACGACACATTCGGGGGCTGATCCTGGAGCTGGAAGAACAAAAATAAAGGCGATGAATGAGTGGCGACGCTGCTGCCAGTTCTGTCTTTTCCACCCATGGAAGCAGTTGAGTTGAACCCATTAGGTTCAGGATGGGGACACGTCTCCCATGTGAAAAGCTCTCCAGCTGAACATTGATCGGCAGATTTAAGCACCTGGTGGCTCATGGTGGGATACTTTTAATCCGCTGCCTTATTGACTCTCACATTACACACATGTTGCAGCTTGTTGCATGCGGAACTGGACGGTGTGTGCTTGATAATGCAGCAGAGGTGATGAGGCTTAAGAAGGAGCTTCTAGCACAGCACTGCTTAATTAAAATATGAACGTGATTACTGCACCGAAGATTGGATTTAATTCTGAAAAAGGTCAAGATGCTAAAGGGATAGAGGAGTCGAGACCGAGAGTGAGACGGTGGAGAAGACGCAGTGAAACGTGTTAATAAGTGAACAGTCCCTTTTGTGGAGCTCTTTATTAGCAACAGTCAGTCGTCAAGATTATCCCAAAGTTTGAATTTCATTAGAGGCGACTGGGCCTCTGGGTGTTGGACGGCGTCGACTTCCAGCTGTGCTCGAAAGGCGACGTAATCTTCAAAGTGGCATAAAAAGTATTTGTGGATCCGTTAACAATTTTTTTTTCATTCCCATATTATTCTCACATTTAAATGCTCTATTGTTGTTAAACATCTACAGCGAGCCCCTTTTTCCACGCGGTCCTTGAAGGCCACACCGGATACTCGACCCACCTCAGCGGCTGCAGCGACGAGTGATTAAGCTGGAAATAAACGGCCGACCTTGTCACACGGCAGCTGTGTTGTGGCAGCAGCAGCTGAGTGAGGGGTGGAATGTAAAACCACGCGGTGAGCGAACGTAAACACAGCGCGGCCTGTACCTCACTCAATAACATGCGAGTAGCTCTATTGATCACGGCCATCGTCAATATGCTGTTATTGGGTTGGAGAGTCTATAGAAACTAGTTTAAATGAAGTAAAACCTGTCAGCCTTCGTCGTCGCCTTCCTCTGCTCCTCTTCATCGCAGCGTGATCCCTGCTCTGCAAGTCTCGTCCTCGCTCCCAGTGAGCGTCCTTCGACTCCCTACAAGCTTCCTGTTTCTGATTAAGGGTATTTTCATTTGTGTCATGTCACATATTGTGTTGTTGGTACCAGAACTTCCCGTTCTGGTACCAACAACAGGCTCCGTCTCCGTTTGAGTAATGGGCCGTCACTCTTCCAGAACCTCACAAAGTGGTCCAGTTGTTGGAGGCTTTTATAAAAAACCCTGAAGTGATTCAACCTGATCCAACCGACCGAAACCTCTGTCCACAAACACAGACACAGATTGCAGCTGCTGAGCCCTTCGTTACTGATAGATGGAGAGTGGAAACAGCTGACGGCAGCTTAACTGAGCCCCGTGAGAAGAGGTTTGCAGAAACGAGGAACCTTTCATGTGCTGGCATCTACAGCATCAGAGAAGCTCTGAAGCTCCGTCATCCAGTTCAAGAGTCACATGGAGCTCAAAGATGCGTCCACTTTGCCTCTTCAGCTGCTGAAGGTCCATGTTCAGACTGTGTTTGTCAGACCTTTAGGAGCTTCCTGTCCTCCCTTCACTTCCTTCCACTGCTCAGTAGATGCAGGGACCGAGACGAACGCAAACACAGGGACGACACTCAGCACGGGAGCAGCTGTGGGGGTAAATGAGGGCCATTCATCATTGTAAACCGATTTAAGGAACTGGATGCATACGCTGACGTGGCCGATCTGCCCCTTAGTCAACACTAGGGTCCTTTCTAGTTGAGTTGCAATGTGGACGGAATAATATGAGGAATCCTTCCACGTTGGGTTTTAGTCTCCCCGTAATGAAATATTAAATGATGTGGAAAGTCACTAAGAAGAAGAAAACTGCAAATGTGTCGGTGTCTAAGTATAGAAGGAATGGGCTCCTTGGTTCCTTCTGGTTCCTTCTTCTTCCTTCTGCGCTGAGGAAGTGGCTTTCTGTTTGAAGGTTTCGCTCGGTTTTGAGGCTCCTGCCCCGAAGGCCTTACAAGGGGGCGAAGGCTCAACCCTGCTATTTCATGTCCATATATAGTCAGGCAGCTGCACCGCAGGGCCGGGGCAGACTGCCTGTCTGGCTCTGGCCTGGGTGTGGCCGCCCTGCAAACATCCAGCGGGCAGAGCGGAGGATGGAGAGCGTGTCGGCAACACTTTCCCCGCTGTAAACTCTCCCCGCTGCTGCTCTGACATGTGGCAGCGTCAGCTCGGCTGGACAGGCCTCAGGCCCAGCACGCGCACCAACGCACAGGTCCTGTAATCGGGATCTGGTTCGGATTCAGCACCGAGCATCAAAGCGTGCGGCTTTGTTTCTTTGTGGCCCACCTGCTCCGACGCCCCTGCCGCATGTCATTGGCCCTGTTTCTGCTGCTGCTCGGTCAAAGCTATTTAGAGGAAGGAATTTAAGTGCAACGGTATATGAAAGAAAAGCAAGCTCCCCTTCGCTGGAAGAAGATAAGGAGTGACAATCGCATTTGCTCAGCTCTGTTGAGGAGAGCAGGGAAAGAGGACAGAGCACCTCCCTGGAGACACCGAGTCCTCTGGGGCAGATCAAATATTCCAGCCTATTTACTGTATGCACACGCTGACACACAACACGTCCTCGAACGCCTCACCAGTGACGTCTGAAGGGGGAAGAAACTACAAACACGTTGGCGTGTGAAAAATTACCACAGAGGGAGAGAGTTGTACCAGCTGTTCATGCATGCGAGAGCATCGGAGGGAAACGGATGGAGGGCACAGAAGCAGTCAGGGATGATGATGATAAAGATGATGGTGATGCAGACAGTGAAGTGGGCCTAGCAGCTCTCTCATGTCACCTGGACTCTAGACGCCAGCGGCTCGTGGGTCGACCCGTCCCTCGCTGCCTCGTCCTTCTCCTGGTTCTGGGTCGAAGCCCGTCCAACAGTCTGTAGCCTCCTGTTCAGACCGGGCCTGGGCTCCCATAGTCTCGTCTTTGTCCGTGTTGTGGGCAGAACGCGGTGCGGTTTGAGCAGTGGACCTCTGGGGACGCCGCTGTCCCACTTCATGAGCGTCAACACGAGGCCTCATGTGGCATCAACTGGGACAGAGGCGGGACGAGCGGCACCGTGGAGACTTAAAGCACGCCGTCGGTCTCCGGCGTGTTTTGAAAGCCGACTATTCCCGTCGCGGCAGCTGGGCCATTATTGTTGTTGTGCGTGCGACGTGCAGCTCTCTGCGTGAGCCCATAATCACAGGCACGAAGGCCGTGGGCCTTTACTGGAAGCAGGCGTGACTCCCTCCAGACTCATGCATGTCATTCCTTTATCCTCCTTCTCTTCCACCAGCCTCTCCCTCGTCACCCGATACTGTAGATGGCACATTTCCCTCAGGCCCGGGGTCAAGCGGCCCGGCTGGGGGTCCTGCTGGGGCCGAGGGTCCTGCTGGGGCCAAGGGTCCTGCTGGGGCTGAGGGTCCTGCTGGGGCTGAGGGTCCTGCTGGGCCTGGTTCCGCCGCTGGGGCCGGGTACCTGCTGGGGCCGAGGGTCCTGCTGGGCCTGGTTCCGCCGCTGGGGCCGGGTACCTGCTGGGGCCGGGGGTTCTGCTGGGGCCGAGGGTCCTGCTGGGGCCAGGGGTTCTGCTGCGCCTGGTTCCGCTGCTGGGGCCGGGTTCCGCCGCTGGGGCCGGGTTCCTGCCGGGGCCCGGCCTCGGTGCTCAGGAGGTCACGCTCCTCGACCGCAGATGCTTCCTCTGGATTCATCCGTGTTTTCTCTGGAAACAAAGCCGCGGCTCTTGGCAGCACGGCTCCTCTTTACTCAGGTGCTCCCTCGGTTTGTTCACTCACTGTGTGGAATGCAGTTGAGACCCCAGCTCATTTCACGCGTCGCAGGGGTCAAACGCGGTTTGCGCACGCTTGCTTTTGAAATGTAAATCTTTGCACCATCTTTGTGGACTCACATCAGCTCCTCTGACTTTCTGCTGAGTGTCATAATCAAAGCCGCGGGCGGCGCTGACTGGTGCTCTGCGACGGCGAGATAAAATATAATTTAGGCGATTAAAAAGCAGATCAGGAACCGTTTGAGATTCTTTGGCTTGATTAGAACACAAGAGGGTCTAATCAGGCAAAGAATGAGACGGCAGTGTCAGATCTCCCAGTGCAACGTTGTGTGATTAATCAAAACTCTGGAAATTATATCTGTTTATGAGACCTTGTGTCCGTAAATAAGCAGATTTATTTAGATGCCACTTGATTTGATTATTCAATGTTTATTAGCTATTGTTAATGTGTTTGTTTTGCCTCAGCTGTACTTGCAGTAATTATGTTTCTCATCAGCATTTGAATGAGGCTTTTTTTACCTTTCTCAGGTTACAGGCCTTTCATAATTGATGTGCTTAAGGCTGGATGATGAATCTATTAATATCCTCATGTAAATTACTCTTGTGTCAAGCGAGCCACGTATATTTATCACCCTGATGCTCTTCTAATGAGGAAAGTTAAATTAAAACATTTCATCAGAGGAAGAATGGGACGGCGTCGTTTCCTAATGTGTCCCGTCACTCGCTGTCACCTCGTGTAAACACACGCGCCGGTTTAAAAACGGCAAGAGGCACAAAGGGAAGCGCGGAGAGAAGTATTGTTTAATCATTAAAAGGCGAAAATGAAATATCTGGGACAAATGAGAAATCAATCAGGTGCCTGTCAGGAGGCGCCGTTTCAAGGCTCTGAAGCCTCTGATCCGCCGAGAGCGGCTGGAAACACAGTGCTCATTCATTTGGCTAATTTTTAGTTGTAGGAACATTTTAGGGTTAGAAGTAAAGCTACAAACGGGCCACTCACTGTGATGGGTGAGAACAGCACTTTGTTTTCATACAGAACATCAGGACAATACACGCGCTGCACTTACAGTAACAAACAGGACGCTCTAGTGAGCGATGAGCCTCCAGAGCTGCTGTAATGAAGAAGCTGCTGCTTGGATCCTGTCATTGAGTCCATTGGACGGACGGACAGACGAACGGATGGACGAATGGACGAATGAACGGACGGACGAATGGACGGACGAATGGACGAATGGACGAATGGACGGACGGACGAATGGACGGACGGACGAATGGACGGACGGACGCTGCAGTGCTTTAGCTCCTCCTAAACCTTCACTTTGTGGTTTCTTCCCCCTTTATCCGCTGGGTGACCTCTGACCCCCCAGCCCCATGTAGCTCGTGATGTCATGGAGCGAGTACACACAGAGCTTTCACTTCCCTTTCATGAGGAGAACTCCAGCAAAGAACTTCTACAAATGCTGCTACTTTAATTTTAGCTGCCTCTCGGTACATCCAGCTCAGAACCGCTGTTAAAAATAGAAGTGCTTCCGTTTGAACGGCGTCCTCAGGATCCAGCCATCGTTTCAACCAGCCTAATAATCCACTTAAACCTACAACCTCCTGCTACGTTGGAGCAGGATGTGATGAATCACGCCCGTGTTGGAGTTTGCTCTTGGCCTAATAAACCTGAATTCACTCGCCCTCAAACTTTTAACTTTCCTGTTTCCTTTCATTTTGCCTTTTGATGAAGCCTTTCACACTGAACCGGTTCCAGAAACAGGATCCGGACTCTCACAGAATGGGGACGTTGGACTCAGCCAGAGCTCTGCTTGTGTTCAGGTTTGTGGTCATTACTGCACGGTGTTACAGATTTAAACTGGGATATGCCACACAAAGCCTTCCCTGGCAGTAAGCGTGACCGCGTCCACGGGATATTCTTGGCACTCTTGCTCAGTCTGCTTGGCAAAATATAAGAGATCTACACGCAGGAAAAGAAGAAGAAGACCTCTGAGTCCGAGCTTAATCATCTCCCCAGGTAGAGGCGCTGCTACTTTGATGGTCAACATTGTGTTGGGTAGATCCAAAATCAAATGTGGGCCGTGAGTGAGAGAGAGGGAGAGGTGTAAACAGACCAGCAGTGTCTCTGGAAGTCAAACCGCTGAGTGAAACTGGAGATGAAGGAAACACAGCCGGCACAAAACCAGGAGACGGGCAGAGGAAAAGGTTGTGAAGGAAGCAGTGAAAGTGGCGCCGCAGGCTGAGCAGCGAGCGAGCGAGAGCAGCAGATGTGCTTTGAATGCGTGGCTCCAGGAGGCCAGCGATGGACCTGCGACGCGACGCCGCCTCCAGCGCCTCTCCTCCGGGCTCCACGTCCTCCTCCTCCGGCCTCAGCGGCTCCGGGCCGCGCTGATCCGGGCTCGGTTCTGCATCCTGGCATCCAGCTAGCCTCCACTTCCTCCACTGCAGTACGTGTGTCAACTCTCCGACTTGGTAGAATTACACCGCAGCTTTTACGACCTCACGACCGTGACGGATAATTCATTCACCTTCTGTCTCACCGTTCCTTTCTGCATCAGCTAATCTGTGTTTATTCAGCGCGTTTCTTCTCTCCGCATTCTTCATTAGCTGCGCTTGTCGTCTGGCCTCCTCTTCTGCACCTGTTCCGTCTCTGGGGTCCCTGCGTTCCCTCGCCCTGATGTCACCCGCCCTCAGCGCCGCGCCGGATGCTAGGGCTCGGCTCCTGTCGGGCTCCAGCTTCTCGCGGGCGGCCGCGTCCCGCTTCTTTTGGGTTCAAACGGCCGCGCCTGCACACGTTCCTGGGCCTCGGCCGGACGCGCGTTGTTCCGCGCTATTAGCATAATTGCCATTTGCATAGGGCACAACTTTTCCAGGTAATTCAATCTATATGTAAAACACTGCTGCTGGTGAGGCAGGGGGCAGTGACAGCCCAGCTAACCTGTGCCGCCCGCAGCATCGCTGGTGCCATAATTATACTGAGTTCAGACCTGTTCCAGGAAGAAGAAAGGACTCAGACCTGCTGCTTCCATCCACAGAGTGCATGTTGGTGCCAAAGCTGCATCGCGGCCTCGTCACGGATGCTGCAGATGATCCCGTCACATGATCGGCACGTGTCCGTCCTCCTCGCCCGCTTTTTGTTCGCCACTCACCGGCTGCTGATCCGTCACCGTAACGTTATCATCACAACGAGCCTGCATTCATGCGTGAATGACAAGCGCCCAGATTCCGACTGACAGGCTCATTCTGACTCGGCACGTTCCCGAACCAGCGCTGCCTCTGTGGAGAGCGTTCATCCCTCCTCCTTTTATTTCATTTACACTCCATTGTTTTATTATCGACTCATTTTTCCCCCTTCTTATTTGCCGTCATCGTCTTCCTTTTCCACTTCCTCTTCATGAATAATTCATGGAGACATACATAATTTAGGGGAAGCAGCCAGAGATTTACACAAGTCTTTGTGTCACTGGGTTTTGTTTGGTGGCATATTCAATAATTGTTTAATATATCAAATGGACTGGAGCTGGGTCCTACGTGCTGCCAGTCCTGCTCCGTTGGATGGTGGGGGCATGGATCCATCCGATCGGTCCAGCTGAGGGCTCAGTCTGCCGTTGGTGCGTCCTCGATGGGGCTTTTCCTCAGGAAGAAAGAAGATTGCTGACATTATTTTACATTTCACAGTCGACCTGACGTGATTTTCCTGTCTGTGTCCTTTTCAGTAAAATATAGTTTTTTAGTCTTTTCTATTCATCCTTTGGGTTTGCTGGGAAGCGATTTTTTTTTATTCCATTTCCATTGTGTATTTCAAAAGATTTATTCCCTCAGCCGGATCTTTGTAGCACATTATTACCTATAACATCCCCGCTTCCAAAATGTGCATTAACTTTGTTTTTATTTGTCTGAATAATGATCAGTGGAGATAATCTGGTGTTTGGTTTTCTGGCGCTACATCAACACACACACACACACACACACACACACACACACACACACACACACACACACACACACACACACACACACACACACACACACACACACACAAAACAATGCAATAAAATGTGATCCCGCAGCAGCTTTAGCCTCAGCATCCAGCTACATCCATCCCTGTTCCCTTTGGGTGTGTGTTTATGACTGATGTCGTTGCCAGGCCTTGTTTAATGAAGCACCTCTGTCATGCGATTCCCTTCTTTCATAAAGTAAATTGTCATTTCGGCGGTTTTCCTGAGAAACCTGAGTCAAGGTTTGGAGCACGCGACTAATTCTGCCTTGATAATTGGCTGGAGAGTCATAAAGTTAGCGTCTCGTCCTCCTGCTGATCTCACCACTGTGAGTTGTGTGTATTTAATAGAATAGCGTGTCGTCTTTGCTTAGTGAGGGCATGGAAGCGTTTAATGCCCCGTTAGCTGACTGCATGTCCTGTCATCTTTCCTTCAGTCCTTGCAGACTGATTGATTGACAGCGGCTGATGTGAGAATTAGAAAGGTTGGAATGGGTCTAGACAGAAGCGGTACTGATCCTCAGGGACGGATGGAGGCTTTTCACGGTCGCTAGCGGCGACTGAAGGGCACGTGCAGGTCTGCTTTGTCTTCAGCTGACGCAGATGTAATAAACTAGATAATCAAACTCAACACTGTTTCTGACAGTGGGTAAATCTACAGCAGGTGTCATTGTTAGCAACAATTAAAATCCAGATTCCTGTCTTTGAGCCCAAGGTTACCTGGAAGGAAAGAATGTGTCAGAACAGTAAATAAATCCCCAGACAGGAAGCATTGAAGGTCTGAGGAGGGATCAGAGGAGCAGGAGGGCAGAGGAGCTGTGGAGACGGAGGAGTGATCGGCCCGTGACAGCTGCAGCATCATTAGTGCATTAGGATCAATCCTCCAGATGCTTGTTTGCAGTGTTGGCTCACAAAGGGGGCCGAGGTCACTGATGTGGGCACCGTCATGGCAGCTGCTACGCGCCGTGCACGTAGCCGCTGTCCACGTCTCCCACCGCCTCCCTGCATTTGTTTCATGATTCTCAGGCGGACGATGAGCCCGTTCATCACTGCAGCGCTCACACGTTGACCTGAGGCTTCTCCAGGGGTTATGAGCTGCTTTCTCAGTGGCTGTGACTGAACATCTCTGACCACAGGCTCCACTGCAGCAGCCTCGTGGAGCCTCATCGTCATTGAACTCGCACGGCTTTTCCTGCATTGTGTCTCTTCATGCTCCCTTTGATGTAAAACAATCCCAGAGACGTCTGCTTTGCTGCAGACGTGCTCCCTTTAATCCGTACACGGGAGCGGCTGTGATCTTCCCACCCAGCGCCCCGTTTTGTTTGCTCCTCCAGCCTTGGGCATTATCTCTGTTTCCACGGGGCCACGAGCCGCTCGCATTAGCAGGAGGAACGAGGCCTCGCGTGTAATTACTTAACACTTGCACCGAGTTTCGGTGGAGGGAGAAGCTGCCGTCTCATTTACTCGACGAGGCCTTTGGCTGCGAGCGTCCCATCGCTCCCAGCGTTTCAAACCTGATTCTTTGAACCTGCTGAACGTAATTACGATTAATGGACTCGAGTTCTCTGCATCGCGGCACATTCTGTTTGTGTTTTGTGTGTGATGTGTGTGTGGGTGGCGTCTTATTGACGTTGATGTTGTCGGCGCGTCATCGATCACGTTAATGATGCCCCAAAAAGCTGCTTTTGTCTTTGGACGCACGTAATGAGCTGGAGGGAATGGGCAGCGTTGTGTATTAGTGCAGCAGCTTCTTCTTTGGCTTCGCTGGCGAAGTTTCAGTGCCGGCACCGCGACGCCTTGAACACGTGTGGAGTCGGTGCGTTTGTCGTAACCGGACTCGAGGTGACTCATTTCCCACGCGCTCGGAGCGGCTGTAAAGCCTGTAGCAGCAGCTGCGTCTGCGTTCGTATGCGCTGCTTCCCCTCGTCTCTCCCTCCATCCGTCTCTAATTGCCTCCATCTCACACATCATTTGTGTTTCTGCTGTAAAAAGAAACACGGCAACGCCACCGCTGGGGATCCATAACCGTTTTCCAGACTATATGCTTTTTATTGCCATATTTAGAGCCCTCATAAATATAGAGCAAAGCATTAGGGGAAAGAGAGCTGAAGAATCACAGGCACGACACCTGCTGCTATTTATTTGGCTAATCAGGGCAGAGAGAGCAGCACAGTGGCAGACGGCAAAGGATGGATACGCACGCACCGCGCACACACAAGCGCACACACACACACACACACACACACACACACACACACACACACACACACACACACACACACACACACACACAGTAACACATAACACACACACGCACACAGGCACGCACGCACGCACACACACACACACACACACACACACACACACACACACACAGTAACACATAACACGCACACAGACACACAGTCACACACCACGCACGCACGCACACACACACACACACACACACACACACACACACAGTAACACATAACACACACACGCACACAGGCACGCACGCACGCACGCACACACACACACACACACACACACAGTAACACATAACACTCACACGCACGCACGCACGCAGGCAGGCACGCAGTGAGGTCAGAAGGTGCCACGCATACCTGTGATGCAGGGACGTCCAGCGACCTCAGGGAGAGCACGCTGCATTATTTAAACAGCCTCCGGCCTCGAGCAGCAGCCGAGACTTTTTATTCAGTTTAGCGCACTTTCACTCTGCAGGAACGCACACATGCATCACGGCTCATGCTCAGACATGAGGAGCAGCCGTTCGTCCGTGAGGTGGGTGATTATTGACTCGTCAGCGTCTTCGCCGCTGCTTCTCCATCGCCGCCGACGCCGATCAGAACAGATCAAGCAGGTGCAGAGACGGCGGCGCTCGCGCAGCTCGTTAACTGATTATGAGCATCTCTCCACTTCAAGTTCGGCGTGATGCTGTCCTGACTTATCTTCACTTAGCCAGACGGCAGCCTCTACACAGCGAGGGGAGGAAGGAAGAAACAAACAGATGGCTTTTATCATGACTCAATTAAAAGTTTCTTTTTCCTCCACTGGCTCCACAGAAAGCGTGTGCGAGTGAGCGGCGAGGGAACCGGCGGAAGCCTCGTTCTTTGGCCACAGCTTTGCCTGTTTCACACTGTGGTCTGTTGATGCAGGACGACTGGGTCCTTAAGGAACACGGACTCATGACAGCAGCCTGAATCGTTCTTATTTACTGCCGGTCCTATTTCAGTTGATCTCGGTCTCTATCCTGTAATTAAGGGCAGAAGCATCATCTCCTATTAATGGTTTTGCTAATGAAGCGAAGGGACAAACGTTCCCACCTACTCAATCATCACTGTGATGAAGTGAGATATATAATAAAAGCGCTCTCCTGTTGGTGTTTAGCTCAGACCCCCTGGCGTGCGTGTTCTTTTCCATGTAAAAGCCTGGAATCCTTGTGGGGTTTTATGCCCTGAGGCTGTAATCTGTGGAAGGTTTTGCAGACTTCAGTCGTCTCTGTGTTTTGTTAGTGTTTTTGAGCAGCGTTGCAGGTTAACCTCAGTTCTGTACGCTTAGGTTTCCTTAAAGTGTGCATCAAGGCTTTTACTTACTGTTTGCACTCATTTGAATTCGTGCAGCTCTGAAACAAAGCCACTCTGTCTGTGTTTATTGTTTGCGGTGATCTAAATATAATGAACGGAAGCCCTTCCCTCCATCCTCTCGTCTCTGGAATCCCTCCTTAAACATTCAGACAGACTCCGGCAGTGACTGCTGGTATGTAACACTAATACCAGCTGATTATATGTTGTCTGTGTCGTTTAACCACGTCCTTTGAGCCTCATCGACACATGGAGTTGGCTAAGACTTTGTCACACAATGACAGTTGTTCTACTTTACTTCTTTGTTTGTGCCAGAGCCAACAATTATCTTTAACCATTGGAGACTTTGGAGCCTTGCTGTGTGTCTCACATGTGCCACCAGCCGCCATCTTTGTTGTTTCTGTACCAACGCCCACCATCAGTTGTTGGAGCCTCTCTTTGCTTAACCAGGCCATCTTCATCAGTAGATCAATCTTCAGCCTTTTGAGTTTTCACAGGGGACTGAAAACAGCGGCGATGCCCCAATTATCTGGAGACGCAGCGCTGCCTCTCGTGAGTGGTGTGTTCCTGACAAACCTGCTTTGTGGCGGTTTGTGCTGCTGTCTTTTATGTGCAGCTCTGACTGTGAGTGCGTCCTCGTAGGGCAGCGTGTGAAAATGCCAGCGTTTAACAGGCTCCCCCTCCTTCCTCTGGAGCAGGGAGCCACATTGATCCACCCACCGAGGGTCTAATTAACCCTAATTAGAGACCCAGGAGCGATAAGAGGGGCCGAGGTGCTGCGCCTTTATTGCTTCTCACTTGAGGGAAAGGTTCCTTAGAAGTTTTGAGTCACTTAATGAAAAGAACCAAACTCGCGGGGGCATCCTTGTCCAAAACATGGGGTCTCCCACAGTCCACAGACTGACACTGACTCAGAGTGTCAGTTTGTGGTCTGAAGGTGTTGGGAGGTGGTCACCTGATCTCCAGCTGTGCCTCGTTCTCCTGCCCTGCTGCTTCCAGCGGAGTCCTGGCAGCCTCATTACTCATGCGCCTCTGATGAGGCTCCGGGTTCCGGGGACGGCCCAGGTTTGACAGCGTCCACACCGTGATGCCCGGAGCCTGTTTGTCTTCGTCCTCTCCCCGATGGAGGAGGCAGATTACAGGGTGGACTGATGAACGTCATCCTAAACGAACGGCCATCCCTGAGCGGCTCCTCGGCCGATCTCCCCTCGCTAATGATTAAACACTCCGCTCCCACCGCCTCCCTCGCAGCTGCGCTCCCACATCACCGTCTCCATTCCCTCAGACTGGCTCGTTACTGTCCTGAATGAGAGGGAAAACTGCTCCAGTGATTGTTTCCCTGAGAGCTGAGGTGGTTTGTGTGCTACTGATTGGGCCCGTGGAGGTAATCTGGTCCATGGCGAGAACAGGAACAGGTTCATTGCCTGTTTAACAGCTTTGTACCGTTATATAAGCACTTAGCTGTGCACGGTGTGTAGCATCTCCCCCCGGCTCGCTCAGATGTGCTGCTATCGGACTTGGCATCTTCCACGCTCCCTCATAACCCTTCACCCTGAGGAACCGGCATTTTGTCTCCTCATTGCTTTCTTTCTCTGGGGTCCTGCACCAGCGGGCGTCCGTCCATCACGACGCCTGAATGGAGCTGCTTTGTTTCATCCCCACGGGCACCGAGACCGATCGGATGCGTTGGGAGGCGGCTTTTGAAATTCCTTCAGCATATCGCTGCCGTGTTCGGATCGCCTGCTGTTGTTGTTGCCGCGGAAAAGAAAGTTGTATTATTTTGATGTATGATTGCTTGATACGGTCTCGCTGTGATCTGATACGATGGAGCATGTCACTCCCGCTATCTTCTATCTGTGTTTGCCGTATTGTTGTCTGTGATATAATAGACAGTTTTCATTCCCTATCTCTGTGCAGGAAAACCTCTGCTCAGGTCTAATCCTGTTAATGCCACAATCTGATTATGGGCTGTAGCCTATAGCTCCAACACTGTGCGTGTGTGTGTGTGTGTGTGTGCGCGTGTGTGTGTGTGTTTGTGTGTGTGTGTGTGTGTGTGTGTGTGTGTGTGTGTGTGTGTGTGTGTGTGCTTGTGTGTGCGTGTGCGTGCGTGTGTGTGTGTATAATAAAAGTATCGCTGGCTCTAGCATTTAAACTAATAACCGTGCAGAGCGTCCACCTGGTAGATTTCTAACTTGCATTGCGACTGTTTATGTAAAAGTTGCCCTTGCTCTTACGTATAAAGTGATTTCTCATAAGAAGTTAAATGCATTTTAGGGAAATGTGCTCAGTGAGAATCAAATCAGGTGGATCCCTGAAGCAGTAATGCAGCGAACTGACTGATGAGCATTAAAACGTGTGGGACCTTTTCTTCAGGACGAGCCTCCTCGACTTGTGCTGTAGTTACTGCCCATTATGTCGTTTGCTGCTGCTGATAATAGTAATAGTTTGTGGTAGTTTGTCTCATAACTAAGACAAATAGTTGTTGTTATTGTTTGTTCTGTTTAAAAATGCAGTGATGTAGTAAGTTGTGAACCTTTTTTATATGGGAATGCTCCTTTAATCCTCTAGGTGCCTTGTTGTTTGACTCCTACTCTTAACGGCTCTTAAAAGCGTCCTTTGAGGTGCGCTAGTTATTTTTCCTGCCTTTGGTTCATGTGCTGTGAGTCGGGGTAGAAAGCATCTGCATTTCAGGCGGCGTGTGTTGAGACGTGTCCGTCATCGATTCGGTTCAGAGCGGTGACAAAGAGAAGCTCAGAGCGCGCTGATGAAACGCCCGCAGACATTCTATGGATTCTGGACTTTGTTCTCTTAAAACAAGACACATGAAAGCGACCCGGGCACCTCCGTTTGCCGAGCTGATTGGGGCGCATGCAGCCGCTCTGAGGGCTTTATCAAAGAGTGGGGGGTGGATGGGGGGGGGGGTGCAGAGCAAACCAACAGATGCAACGGCCACAGCATTAAAACGCCTGGTGTAAAAGCTCTGAGGCAGGTTTGGCAGAGACGACAAACAAACACATCAAGTCCTGATCTCAAAGGAAAAGAAGTTCAGCTGCCTGATGTTGTGGAGGCCAAAGATTAAAAGCTCAACAGTGAGTTTAATTATAACTGAGTTAATCTTAGTGGTGAAATGTTTTGAGTTGTGCTCCTGAACTACAAGGCAGGAACAGAGCGATCAATTATACATGGATTCCAGGGCAGCAGCTTTACTCTGTTTGTAATTCTGAATATTGGATGAGGCCAAAGACGAGTCACTTAGCACACGACCATATGCTAACGCTGGGCAGCGTGTGGAGGTGTGACAGACAGGCCTCCCCCGGGCTCAGACTCCACTGACTCCTCAGTGCAGCTCGGCTGTGGGCGCTGTCGCTGGGACCGGAGCCCGTGGGCCCAACGGCGCTGCCGCCACCGGACGTCTGACGTCTCCCACCTACTGCTGCTCACGCTCCGTCCAGGACCAGTCTGATTCATGAATCTCCATGTAGAGTCTGGACCAAATGAAGTCGGGTACCGAGTTCTGAGGCAGGACGACCCATTAATTGGTTCCATCTCTATCCCAGGGTAATAAAGTGTTCGTCCACGTCTTCCGAGCTCCTCTTGTTCCTCTCTCGTCTCCCTCTTGCTGTTTTTCTCCTTTGCTGCCATTTGTCCCCGTCTCTTAAACTGCTTGTCTCTAATTACTTCTTCCCAGCATCTCCTCAGGACTAAATGCCAGTCGATGCCTGGTCCTCCCCTCACACCTCTCACAGTTAGTCCTCGCCCAGAGAGAAGTGTCACTTCATCTGAGGAGCTTCTTCCACATCCTCAAAGTAAAAGGAGAAGCTCCCTGGTTATGAAGCGAAGGATCGCTTGTAAGAGGCCTGTCTTAGCCTGACGTGTGTGTTTCTTTAATAGCCTTTCATGAATATTACATGCGTGGTGAAAGACGAAAGGGAGCGAGAGTAGAGAGGAAAGAGAAATGTGACAATGGAGCAGAACTGAGAGAAAATAGGAGACGGGAGGTGGAAATGTAAGCAGAGAATGAAAAGAATTGAATTGAAGCAAGTTTAAAAAAAGAGGAGATGAGAGGAGAGAGAAGCGGATGAAAGATGACAATGGAACAAAACAGCAGCAGAAGAGAGGAGGAGAGCGTGAAGGGGGGTGAAGGGATGAGAATAAAACAATTCAGTTGGTTTGAAATGAGCCGAATTAAAGCCGAGGAGAGGAAACGAAGGGCCGGACGGGGCGGAGGAGGGAGCTGGTGGCCGCGTGCACCGGGTGAATGCTGATCAGGCGGATCTGCTGACTTACCTATGCAAGCTCACACTGAGGGAGCCTTGTTATGGAGGCAGAGCTGAGCTCCCGACACACTGCCGGTCTGTGACATAATGCTTCCTTTAGCTCCTTACTCCGGCTCGAAGCAACACGCTGCCTGAAACCCTGAAACGCTCTTAAAGCCTAAACGTCCTGGTGCAGAGAGAACAGCAGCAGCAGCTGCACAGCAGGGGGCGCGGCCCGTTTACCTGCACGGCGGCGCCTCCGGGGCTCTACCGCCTCACACGCAGCACAACACATGAACCACAGAGGATGCAGGTCCCACCTATGTCTGCGTGCTGCTCCTCACGGAGCTGCTGCTTTTAGTTTAGATCATCTGCCATCGACTTCCTGTTGCTGAAACCACAGTCCTTCATCATCGACGGCAGAGAAAAGGCGACGCAGGCAAAGAAACTGAAGCGTCTTTGCATTAGTTCTTTGACAATTCAAAAGGTTTTTATTAATAATGGACTGAATATCAAGTCGTGGACCTGCTGCCTCCATCCGGACCCGGTCCTCGGGGCCTTTGGTTCTTGGGGTCTTTGGTCCTTGGGGTCTTTGGTTCTTGGGGTCTTTGGTCCTTTGGGTCTTTGGTTCTTGGGGTCTTTGGTCCTTGGGGTCTTTGGTTCTTGGGGTCTTTGGTCCTTGGGTCCGTCACTCCTCCACGTGTGCCTGTAAATTTCTGGTGTTGCCCTGTAAAGGACGCTCCTCATGTTTGTTCGGGTTTGGACCCTCACGCTGGCGGTTAGAAGCAGCCATTCACTTCTCAGGAGCCACTCCAGTCACATCTCATCTGCTTCTCGCTGCCACTGCCGTGTTTGTGTGGAGGAGCGAGGAGCCGAGAGGTGGGTGCTCCTCAATCCGACACTTCACAGCGTGTGAAAATTAATTAAACGCTCTTCACGAGCATCCACACGCAGGCGGATGTGCGCTCTCCCAGAGTCTCATCCACGCTTCCATTATGTGCACGTCTTCTCTTGCTCGGGCCCTTTTCCTTCCCATTATGTATTTTTACTCCTTCTTTATGAAGTACCTTATCTAAAAGGCTAAGGAGGTTGGGAACACATACAGTATTTGGATCTCGAACAGACGCACGACTTGTGGCGTCCCCCCAGGTCGCTCCAAGGTGCACTTGAGCAAGGCACTTGATTCCTAGCTGCCCTGTAGCGCAGCTTGTTGAGTGCTGCTGTGGTAAATGGATGCTGGGGTGCTCCCAAACGACGCTCCAGGCTTAATTAGCCACTTATGCTAATGGAGGCAGTGACTGTCAGTCCTGCGTTGCTACTTCCCGGGTGACGAGTTGTCCGCAGCTCCAGCCTCCGTCACTCGCTCTTCTGTTGGAGGAAACATTAGTACGTCCTCACGGTGGACGAGGGCAGCCAAATGTCCCATCATACACTCCATACATTATGTTGCCAAGCAACAGCAGCAGACGATGGACAAACATTGATGTTAACAGTTTTGGATGCCAGCTTTTATCTCACTGACCTGTCATGGAGGCAGAACTTTCCACATTTATTTCTGCTTTTTTTCTCATTCTAAATATTGCAAAAACATAATAATATTTGAGAAGACAGGTATGAAACACACAGGTGTGGAGCTGCCTGTCAAGCTTGACCTACATATTAATATAACATCATTTTGTCAAAGTGGATTTAGGAGCAATCTTTGTGCACAGAACACGGAAGCTGCCTTCACATGAGATGACTCACAAAGTAAAAGCATCACGTCTGCACATTGGTGACAAGCCTTTAATTATCTGTGTACTTCAGCGCTGATAAGCGTGATGTTGGCGACCTACTTCGATGCCAGGCGTCTAATTAAGCGCCATGAAATACAGTAGCAGCTATAGACTCCATGTACAGTTTGCTTCTAAATGAAGACGCAGCGCTTTCCCTTTCATGTTCCCACTGTTTCTGTTGTCGCTGCTCAGCCCACAGACTTCCTGTTGTCACCTACTTACTCGTTTTATCCGTGACACAGATGCTGAAAAGCGCCTTTGATGTTTTGAACTCCTGGATGACAGCTGCCTCGCCCGACTCCGTCCTCGTGGGGCGCGACGTCGGCCGGTCACGTGGCCGGTCCTCGTCTCGGGTTCAGGGTTCAGGGTTCCGGTCCGTCCGCTGGGAAACTCTGCAGCGCTGTGTGAAGAAATAAAGTGAGGTTGAGGAAAGCTCAGAGGAGAGTGGTTGGAGGTGATAGTGGGTTTAAAGCCGCTCACAGCTTAAGCCCATCGCTCTGGGACCAGAGTCTGACCTGACAACCTTTCACAGCCGGATCAACCTTTCTTTTCACCTTTAACCAATTTCTGACGTGGATTCCAGTCGGTTTTCAAACCAGCCGACCAACATTACTCTCCTCCTGCTTCTCTCTTACCGACGGCCGTGACAAACTAGTGCAAAGTTTGGTGTTGGGAAGTGTGTCTGGGCCCGTTGGCCCGGTGCCCACAGGCCTGGTGCCTGTTGCCTGTGGGAGATACTAGATTAGGAGCCTTTTAGGGCTTGTTATTTCCTCAGGCCTTTTTTCTTTCACACAGTCACTTCTCACACTCGGTGTCACGAATGGCAGGACAGGCTTTAGGTGGCTTATGTAACAGTCCATTAGGTTTGCTGTAGAAACGGCCCGCGCTGCCTGAGAGGCTGCAGCCGACACCTCCAGATAAGTAATGTGGGAGCGAGACAGCGTTGCGGATGGAGCCCCTTACGTGTTTTATGGAACATTAGACTGACCTCATTTGAATTGATTTGCCGTATATTTGTGCTCAGGAGCTCCCACAGACAAAACAGACACACACGTATCTACGCACACACTGGATCAGAGCTAATCTGGGTCTCTGCTCGTACGTTCAGCTGGACCGCGAATCTTCGGCGGAATCTTAGATGTTTTCGGCTGAATAAACTCCAGCTTGATTGCACCGCATGCTCTGCGCTCTCGCCCCCAACCCCCGCCACATATGTATTAATGAGGCACTTCCTTCTTGCTGGATTCTCTCTCCACTTTGTTGTTGTGCAGTTCACGGTCCAGCGGGCTGATGGATCCGAGATGTAATTGTTTTAATTTGCTAAGCGTACGTTGACTCAATTAGGACGGATGCGGCGCTCACAATCTGGAGCATCATCCAGACTCCCGGCGGCTCCGACCCGGCCCGCTACCTGCTGCAGCCGCCCTCAACCGGACCTTCAGCTCCAGCCGCTGAAGTCGGATGTTTGTTCAAACCAACTTGCTTCATTCGTTTCTTTACTTTGTGCTCCGCTGCTTTGTCAAGGTTTCTGTGTGCATTGCTTTAATTAGAGTCTGGGCTGTGGCCTTTGGCAGCGGACGCCTTATTACTGCATACTTGTGGTGCGTGTCTGTTTTCTCTTTTAACTTTATCCTGTGCACTCGGTAGTTTTGCGTATTGGCAAATAGCACGTTATTGTTCCTTCAGGGAGACGTGCATGTGACCTTTTTTTAATTTTACAGTGAGCCTTTCAGAAATGTTAAGTTTATATTGTCGACTGGATCACATTTATCCAGATGGAGTCTGAACCTTTGAGTCACTGCACACGTACAGTTTGATTTAGACTCTCGCATGTAATGATCGGAGGAGTGATTTGAAATTTTCATTATTTAAAACGATGGTTTACATCATGTGTTGTCATGGTAACAATATTGTAGAGTTCTATAACTGAACTGTTCTGCTGCACCTTGAAGCATCACATACCAGTCTTAATTAAATGTAGACAGAGGAAATCAATCATGTAATAATATAGAACTAAATATATGAATAAGGGACTTAATATCTGTCAACGCAGCAGCTGATCACTCAAGAAAATGTCAAAGGGCCAACACAATATTAATTGTGACTAACTGTTAAACACACAGGTGATGGGTAAAGAAAATGCCAATAATAGGTTGTAGTCATGGAAACGGAGGTTTGAGGCCTGCAGGCTGATCCTCGGCCAGGCAGCTTCAGCTCCAGACTGACACACAGCTGCTGCTCACTGTTCCTAATAAAGTGGACAGTTTGTGTTTCTCCTTCGTTGAGCTGCATGTTCATGCTGTTAAACCAAAGAATAAAACCGATGGTTCTGGTATGAAGACTGAATAATTTCAATTTAAAATCGAACTTGGTTTAATATAAATTTTTACACAAAGTTGTATTTTGTTATTCCTCATTTTACTTCATTTTGCAATATAACTTTTAAGTGTTGTAGGATGAGAAACAGATTCAGATGTGGAGTTGAGAATCGTGAGTCATATGTCAAATCCATAAAAAACGTTTCATTTAAATAAATGAGTGGAAAGAAATTCAACAGACTTTGATCTCGATGGACGGATGAGAATCCAGACTCGCTCAAAGATCTCAAATCATGGTGATGTTTCTCCTCGATGTCGGAACACGGCTTTAAAGGTGTCGTCCACCGTGTTTTATAGTGTCAGCCGTAGTGAAGGCGGAAGCTTTGCTGCACTGGAGGCTGTGATTGGATTAATGACAACGTTATTGACTCGACAACAAAGTGCGTGGATGTTCTGAGGACGGTCCACAAATGAACACAGCGAAGCCTGTTCTCTCCACGTCCTCGTTTCCTCCCTGGTGATTATCGTGGTCTGTGCTTCGCCTTCACTCCCTTTCTCTGCCGTTCTATACGGCATCATCTCTATAAAGGGATTAATTGCCCTTGAATGATTTCATAATTGAGAGGTGTCCTGGGTGACGGCGAGGGAGATGCAATAATAGCCCTTGAAAGTGTTGAGATGAAAATAAAGGAAAGCAGCGGAGCGAACTCTGAGCTGATGGTTTGTGTTCGGTGCAGGTGTGTATTTACCCGCTGAGAAATGCTCTGTAATTATAAATGAACTGATGAATGCACACACAAATGCTGTGTGAAACCCACACAACCTTTGACTCAAATCTGTGTTGAGACTCTCCCTCCTTTCTTCAAACACGCACACATCGGCTCTGCTGCTAAACAAGCCCAGCACACAGACAGATGTTCATTGAAATGCATAATTTTCTCATAAAAAGTACTTGTGAATGCTCCACACTAGGTGTTCAGGCATGAATAATTGATGACACATTTATGGATATGAGTTTGAAGATGTGTTGTTTGCATATGATTATAGTCAGACGTGGTCGTTTCTTCAAATGCAGGTCACACTGATGAATCTCAGCCTTGATTTTGGGGTCTGGGAGCCGGAGCGAAGGCGACCATCACGTCCTCGACCGCGGCTTCGCGTCGCCCGGTCTCAAGCCTGGCGACACGAGCGCAGAGCGGGAGGTGCTTTACAGCCGCGTCCAGGGGAAGCTGTCGCCAGGCGTTAGCAGCAGCGCAGGCGTTAGCAGCAGCGCGGGCGCTAGCAGCAGCGCGGGCGCTAGCAGCAGCGCGGGCGCTAGCAGCAGCGCGGGCGCTAGCAGCAGCGCAGGCGCTAGCAGCAGCGCAGGCGCTAGCAGCAGCGCAGGCGCTAGCAGCAGCGCAGGCGTTAGCAGCAGCGCAGGCGCTAGCAGCAGCGCAGGCGCTAGCAGCAGCGCAGGCGCTAGCAGCAGCGCAGGCGCTAGCAGCAGCGCAGGCGTTAGCAGCAGCGCAGGCACTAGCAGTAGCGCAGACGCCTGCTCCCGTTTGTGCCTTTTGTTTGAACGCTCCGCGCCGCGAGGCAGGAGCCACGTATTTAAATGTCACACATGCTTGTTCCTATTACGTAACGGTACACCGGTTCCACGTCCATGCTGACCACGTGCGTGGAACCGCCAGTGTGTGACGGCTCCGAGAGCAGCTTGGCAAAGCGCGCGGCCACAGCTCGTTTCCCAGTGGCGCAAACCAAGAAGGAGCCGTCGCAGTGTTTCTGTGGGCGGCTCGATGGAGCTGGTGGAGCAGCCTTAATAAAAGTGGGGATGATGGGATCAATAGAGCTGGACGCCACCAGCAGAGACTGGCACCGAGCTTCTGGCTGGGCTCGAACAGAGAAGCGGAGCTAAGTGGAGGCCAAGCTGTTCCCATCAGTCTCTGATGGACCTCCAAACCTGAGCACCAGTGGCTTCGCTGGGAGGAGGGACTGGGAATGCTTCCTCTTAGTGGGGGGAGCAGCTCCATGTACAGGAGACAAAGAACACAGTTTTCATTTTGCTGGGATCACTTTCAGTTTCTTCAATTCCGTTGCTGCAGGAAGAAAAGCGTTGGATTTCGGCCCAAAGAACAGAACGTGTCCCGATGATTTTACAGGTTTCAGGTGTTTTATGAACCGGATGCTAACGTGTCAGTTGCAGTTTAGTCTGAAGCAGGTTTGTGGGTGAAGTATGTGACTTCATTTGTGAGTGCAGCCGAGGAGAGAGAGCGAACGTGGAGCAGAGCTCACCTCTTCTCCTTTGTTTGGAGTCGTCAGTAGTTTCTGCTTTTCTCTCCCATCGGATTTTCCCACATGTTCTTCCCTTTTCAGTGCTGGAGAGTGGGTCGGGCTCGTTCTTCACTCCTTCGGTTTACAGAGCATGAGCTTCCTGAAAGCTAACAAGATGAAAGCCCCCCCACACACCCCGTATGCTATTCAGCTCCTCATTCCTCCAACATCTCCTCATCCTTAGCGCTACTTTCCTCGTCCTCGTCTCTGTTTCCTCTCTGTTAATGGAACTCTAATGGCATCAGAAGTCTGGAGAGTTGTTGTTTGGCAGATGGCAGTCAATAGCTACCTGCTGAGCCTCGCATTATAACAGATGCTGATGCTGTCGCCTTCATGGAACCACTGCCCATCAGCCCTAAACCCACGTCCGTCCTAAACCTGAACCGGTAACTATTTAGTAGCAAAGTCCTGGGTTCGAAAACGAGGAAGTGAAGCGTTCGGTTCAGTGAAGTCCAACTGTGTAAATGCTTTATGTTGTTTCATTGAGCTGCCTTATATCACATTAATGTGAAAAGTCGTTAATTTAGCTGGGTAATTATTCTCATCATCTTCCTGTCTGTCTTCTCTCCCCCGGTGCTGCTCACGCTGGATGGCTGAAGGTAAGAGCTCCTCTTTATTACACTTGCATTTGTGCGTTGCGGCGCCGGAGCGAAGCCTCTGAGTGACTGTGGGGACGCGCGGAGGCCTCTTTGGATAATTACTTCAGCAAAGTCATTAGCAAAACTCTCAAATTGGAAAGGAAGCAAACAAGCTTGTGGGACAGTGTTTATCAAAGGAAGTGAAGGAATGCTGAGTTTATGTGAGTCAGAAGAACAAGCAGTTAAACAGCAGCGTTTACTGAGGATTTGTTTGAGTTTGGAGGAAAGATGCAGCGCTTGACTGTTTTTATGAAGAAATAATTCTCAATGTTTAGTTAAGAACGAGCATTAAGTTTAGTGTTGTGGTGCTGTCCCCTCACAGCCTCTCTCCAGCCGTCGGGCTGGCGTCGCCGTCCAACACCGTCCAGACTGGACCTAAAATAGATCATTGTGCACGACTCAAGATGAGTTTCTCCCGTTTGTCCTTTTAGTGTCTTCTACAGCAACGATTGCGAATCTGCAGAAACTCTGCTTTAGTTGTGAGAGAAGCCTTGTGTGGTTTGGATTCTCAGTGATGAAAGTGGACCCACAGCAATTACAGAGGAGAAACAACACATTCCGCTACCTAAAAGCAGCAGCATTGTTCTTCCCGTTCTGAGTATGTGGGCGCACGGAGCCGCCGCCGTTATGCAACATGTGTCACACGGAGCTTTTGACTTCTTCTTCCCTTTCGTTCTGTTGTGTTCTGTTGTGTTCTGTTCTCCTTCCTTTGCGTCCCGCCCATCGTTGCTGTTAACCACGTCCTTCATGCTCCGTCTCGCTGCCCACCGAACCTTTGGTGCTTCAGACCACAGCCGTGGCCTGTGTTTCATGTATTAGCCCCCAGCGGGGGGCCGGCGGCGTCACTCGGACCCTCCGGCTCTAATGGGGCGGCCGTCGCGTCGGCGCCGTGTGCTGCTTCACTCGTACAGGCCTGGGGTCGATGGCATCGTAGAAACTTGCATACATCTGAGTCAGAGCTGGCTGGGCTTTAATAAAGCCTTGCAAACAAGGCGTGTGGGCGGCCAGACTTTGAGGATGAGCCCCCCACGCAGCCGAGGACCATCCGTCGCCGCTGCCAGCCAGCGACAATAAGTCACTGCGGCGCAATAAGAGGGGTCTCCAGCCTCTGATGAGGCGTTCCATACGGGATGAACAGCATCTCTAATGACCACCCCTCTGCTTATTACCGCTGTGATTACAAGCCATTTGTTTGCTTTATCGTGGCCCTAAACCTCAGGGGCTTTAATGAGTGTGGGGCTATAAATGCGTCTCCCCCACGGATGCGAGGTCACAGGGACCGTTGCATGTGGCACACAGCGTGTTTGCTTTTCCTCCTCATTCCTCTTTTACTGTTTGAGTCGGTTCCCATCACTCCCTCCACTACTGTCAGAATAATTCATGGCCCGTGCGGGGATGACAATGCAAGTTGGTGTTTGTAAAACCAGAAGAGACAAATCATGAAGGGATGTAGTGTTTAGATGTGGAGGCTTTGGTGCCGATGAAGGGTTTGGGTTGAAGCGGTTTAGCTCATGCAACGCGATGATGATCAGCCAGAAATAGGGCTGGTGAAACCAGTCCACTGTTGTGGCCGTGGAGTGGATGCCTGTGTAATTGTTCTCACTGCACCATCGTGACTTGTACTGTTGGAATGTATGACTGCACCACTTTGCCATTTCTCCTTCATCTTTCGCTACAGGCCTCAGCGGGCTTCATTATCAATAATTAAGAAATGGCAGGCGCCCCTCATGTGTCGCAGCCACCTGACGGGACGCAGGCACACAAACAGAGGAAGCAGGAGGCCGGCCGGCCGGCGCGTCGCGTCTGTCATTAACCTTTCAGCAAGACTCACAAGGCAGCTGGCGATATGCAGTAAATAATGAGCGAGGGCCTAGTCAAGTATCAGCGCATGAGTAATTAATGCGTGTTTGGTCACACCCACCTCCCAATAATCAGCAGATAATTCGCACTCTCTGTGTTTACCACCTGCAGGTCAAACAATATGGCTGACATTTGAGTTGATTTGTTCGTCAGGCTGCAAATCCAGTCCTGATTAGGAGTGTCGGCGTTCCATCACCGCTTCCTGTTGCAAATTCTATGAAGGAGGACTTGATGCTTGACAACAGTTATGGAGGAGAGAGTAATAGAGAGAGTATTTATGGTTGGATCAAGGATTCTGGACTCCGATAAGAGTTTTTAGGGTCAAAACCTCCAGACTTCAGAGAAGTTTTGTCCTGAGCCCCCACTTCTGTGGAGTTCACGGGGAATAGTCTCGTCTGGCTTTGGCCCGCTCATTAAAATGACTAATTGATTACGGGCCAAGACCACGGCCAGAGAGGCAGTGTATCAATTATTAAGCTGCATTAATAGATTAAACTTGGAAGAATGTGCAGAGCATTTAACTTGTAACCCGCTGAAAGTGAAAGCAATTAGGAAGCACCTCTCTGACCGTCTCTGCGTCTCTGTAGTAAAACCACTGGTCCGACTTTTCTCCCCCAGGGCCACTGGTCTGACCCCACTAATGGCTTCGGACATAATTAACAACTGTGGCCTCTTTTATATTTCTCACACTCCATATTTGCTTGTCTAACCGTGACAACCGAGGCTGCGGAGCAAAGGCAGCACCCGCCCAGAGAAGATACAGAACATCATCGTCTAATAAATGATGCCGCTGATGTTTCAGCATTAATTGTTTGTAGACTTTCAAAGCAACACACTGTTTTTATTCATGTCCTGAAACACGATGAACCGCGTGACGGAGATTAACAGTCCTCATGAAATCTTCCCTGCGTTGATCACGGACAGTGACTTCATCTTCATTATCTTCCATTTATTACGAGTGGAGCCCAAACCGGCGGAACCCGTCCCCGCTATCGTTTAGCGCCGTGTCGGCTCCACAGCGGGACAGAAGAGTGGTCCGGCCTCGCATGACGAATGCCAAGTCCGTCAGTCGGGCAGCCATTGATTGGCCGGCCTCTCGCTGGGATTTATGCTGCCATTCCTCTCCCATCTGAAGGGGGAGGTGTCACGAGGTGACAGACTTATGTACCAGTCCTCCATGTGATTGGTGGTCCCAAGGTGGGCGCCTCAGCAGCCGCCCATCCGCTCGGCTGCGCAGGAGGAGCTGGCATTTGATGTGAAACTATTGAGACTGGTTGCAGCGTGTGGAACTGTAGATCAAAACGCTGCATGGATATAATAACCCTCTCGGCTCTGATTAGGGATGAAGCCTC
The DNA here is from genome assembly GCF_900634795.4 of Betta splendens. Lineage (NCBI taxonomy): Eukaryota > Metazoa > Chordata > Actinopteri > Anabantiformes > Osphronemidae > Betta > Betta splendens. The sequence continues at coordinate 14,697,577 of NC_040898.2, read as the reverse complement.
CACCGGCCTCGCCATTGCCTTGATTAAATCCCACGTCTTAAAATGGGCCCTGATGGCGTAGCAATTCAGAGGTACAGGATGGAATGAAACTTTGCCATTTTTCAGCCATGATTGCTTTATTGAATCTGGCAACGATGACCATCAGCAGGCGCGTGTTTGCTGCCGCCGCGCGAGGGTCAGACTGGGAGGAAAGAGAGAGGCGCTACGCCTGCCGCTTCCAATCCGAGTGGTGAACGAGTGAGTGAATGAGTGGGTGAATAAAGCAGCAGCGAGTCCCAATAAATGCTCCTTCCTATCGCGGTAATCAGCGCTCTTTGGTTGATCAAGAATACGCGGATGCCGCGTTTTATCCAAGGTGGAAGGTGGAGCAGAATGAGGCTGTTTGCAGCTCAGATGCCTTTGGAAGGCGCTTCCTGTAATTCAGTGGCTGATCCGTGAATTGGTTTCCTGGTTCAGGCAGTGAAAGCCACTGAGAGCGCCGGTGCCTTGGCATGAGAGCAGCTGTGTTTTCGCTGTTTTAGGACAAATTGGAGTCAACAGTCTGGTTTAGGTTTGTAATGTGCAGACTCAGGGCTCTTCTGGACCAACGTTGCTTGTTTCACATCCAAGATTGGATTCACGGGAAATGAAACTTGTTTTTCTGTCATTTGGGAACCAAATCAAAGTATAATATGACCCATTTTTGGTTCTGACCAGAGCTTAGGTTTAAGAAGCGCAGATCTGATGTTTTTACCAGACGTGTGATGGCAAACATTGGAGGACGCTGGATTTCGATCCCATTTTCGGGCAGAGTTGACCACAAACTAGGTCGAGGTCGACTGGAAGCACCACTTTCAGCAGCGCCGGCTCTCGGCCTCTTTGGTCGGAGAGTACATTTGTAGGATTGTGATTTTTTCTGTAAACACTCCAGTAGGTGTATGCGCGGTCCTCATGAGGATGCAAACCCGGTCGTGGGCCTTTTTCAGGGAATGATGTCGCCTTTCATCATTAAAGCTCAGAGATGAGCTGAGTGCTGTTTGCTTTTGAATCTGCACCCCGTGACTAAGCCGCCGCGCGGTGGAGTGAGCACCTTTATCCGCCCAATCAGGCGTGTCCACTTCAGGCGTTAAGGCAATTAGCAGCTTGTGGGCTGCAGCGTTTCACTGTAGCCGCCGTCATTAGTCCTGGTCAGAGTCGATACACACACACTTGATCCGTGAGTGGTCAGATTGCATAAGTGCTCTCTGACTGCGGGTGACAAAAGCCTGTCACCCCAGTGAGACGCGTTGACGGGGATTTGCCAGAACACACACACACACACACACACACACACACACACACACACACACACACACACACACACACACACACACACACACATCGTGTCCCTCTCACCTTCATTAGCCTGACGTCGTGATCCCAGGTCCTAATGAAGGTGAGGCAGAGCAAAACAAATCCAATAATAGTTGCCAGACGCAGCACAAACTAGGTTGCCTCTGCCCCTTCTCCCATTTCTTCTTTCCTCTTTCCCATTTTGACTAATGTAATTTATGCAAAAAGAAATTATAAATAGCATATCAATACTGCCACAGTTTTCCGGGCCGGGCATGCAACAGCACTCCGGGCTGTCAGGGTAAGTAGGTCGGGGTGTGTGTGTGTCTGAGCTCCATGCGTGTGTCTAAAGAGGAGATTTAACAACAGCACAGTCGCGGGTCACCTCCACAGAGCGTGTGGTTTTAATCAGCGCCACAAGTTCCATGAGCTCAGCATCCGCAGCGCCGAGCTGGACTCAGCTTCACACGTGTCGCAGCCTGGACGCGTTCTCATGTTCAGAGCTGCAGCAGATGTTTGAGGGCTCAGCTCCACACTTTAACAGCGCCGCGTCGCCTCTAGGATGACCCGACATTCACGCACGGTTCACGGGTGCAGCAGCCTGGAGGAGCAGCTCCACACGTGCACCAGGCGTGTGCTGGAGGTGCAGCCACAGCTGTCATCTACCTGGCTGCAGCACCGTCTGATCCTTCAGTGGAATTAACCAGGAAGCGCACGAGAGACACGAGACGGCCAGCGAGAAACGCAGAGGAAGGAGAGAGGGCGTCAGGGTGAAGGAGCACAGCAGGGGGTGAAAGTAGTGGGCGCGGCGGTAGCATGTGAGGCTCATCTAATCAAAGCGCGCTCAGCAGGGGATCAGTGACGAAGCATATGTATGTATGTCTGTATGTATGGAAGGAACAGATGCAAACGAGCTGCTGTGTAAGTCAGAGAGGTGTAAATAAATCTGTGCGAGGAAGTGTGTGTGTGAGAGAGAGAGAGCGAGCGAACGCTCGGCTGATTGCAGATATGAGGCAATCAGGCAATTTCTGACAATATAGGGGAGAAAAAAATGAAGCCTTGACATTATTTTACACCGTGTCCAACGTCTCTGGAGACCAGTAGAACCACTCGTTTCTTAATTAGCAACAACCAACTACACAGAAAGGGTTTCAGTGATGAACTGTAGAAAATCCCCAAACTGGTCTCACACCGTTTTCTGTTTCAAACTGGAAACCAAACATCATCCATCAGCAACGTTCAGATAATAAGATCTGAATGTTGGAGCCAGTGAATATTGCACGTGGCCCTTCAAAGCGAATGGCTCCTGACGTGCATATAACACAGCCACTAAACGCTGTCTGGCTGAGGTTCTGGTGTTTTGGTCACTGCTTGCGTCTGTTTGTTTGATGCAGGACGCCCGCTTGTCATTACTGGATGACTGAGCCTTTTCAGCCCCCATCGCTGTGGGACGGTGCGGGTCTGGAATCTGTCAGCTCAGGACAAACCAGGCCGTTGCTTTTCATTGGACACAATAAGGACTAAGGACCAGAACATCTGTTATTAAAAGTGGAGTTACACTTTGGCCCTTTGTTCGTGTTGATCAAGCTGAATCAGAAAGTTAAGACTCTCAGTAATTGTCCTGTGGCTCCTTTACAGAGCGTGGAGCTCGTTGTCCAGTGAATGGAGATGAATCACTTGTGGCTCAGGCATCTGTTTAACTGATCCGTCGTTTATTTTAGGATTTGCTTTATGTGGCGCTGAATTCCGATAAACGCTCGCTGAAACTCTCCTCTTCTCCTCCTCAGCGGCCTGGAACAAGGCCTCGCTGTCGAAACAGAGAAAATTACCCTTTGCCAAAAATATGCTTTGAGTCGAATGTCCCCGCGCTGCCGCTTTGTTCGCATGCAGCGACGGGTCAGCGGGCCGAGGTGAGACTTAGCTGTGGGTGGGAACCTGCACACCCTCCAGATGCAGATCACGCGAGGGAGAAGGAATAAAAGAGCGTACGGTGGACGAACGGAGCGGGACTCCCACTCCGGGGACTGGTTCCTGAGTGACGGGCAACAGGGATCACTGTCAAACAGCCGCGCCGCCCCCCCCGGCTCCCCGGCCTCCGCACGCCCATCCATCAGCCCCCATCAGCAGGGGGGAGCCGGCGCCGGCAGCCGGGTCGGACGGCGCGGCCTCACCTCGTCACGGGCCCTGAACCTGGCAGTCAGTCACTGCTGACCCCGCCCACCCCCGCAGCCGCCGTTGTCCCAGAACCCCATCTCTGCAGCCGACCTCAGGGAGGCGGAAGCGACGCCTAACGAAGCACTGGGAGTTTGATGTATGAGCCGGCGCCCAGGATTGACGCCGGTGAATAGCAGGTCCAGTCTCAGGGCTGCTCGTGTTTATGGACTTGTCGTGTCTGACCGTTTGGGTCACGGAGCCCCAGAGTGTAAAACACGTCAGCCACGCTTGTTTTCCTAGCGGTGACAGTTTGAAAGTCCTTAATGTCACGTTTGAAGAGAATCCATCGACAGAAGGTTCTGTGTTTTATTCTTCTGTGGCTTCAGGGCTTTTCCCCATCCGTTCTCTGGCTTGTTTTAATTCCTCACGGCAGTATTAACTGGAGATAGATCCTCTTTATCACTTACCCAGCCAGTTAAAACACCAGATAATATTTCCTCCCATATACTTTAGTTGGGTCCCGACTATTCATTATTTATGATCTCTTCCAAATTACATTATCTTTCACCAGGCTTCAATTACACCCTTCCCTGCGGCTGGGAAAATGACTCAGTCTGTGCAAAGGACTGTTCTGTGTGAGCGAGCGAGCGAGAGAGAGAGATAGAAGGCGACTGGTCGCTGCCGTGCGCACGTCCACCGCACTGAAGACGACCCTCAGTCTGTCCAGCTCTCACATCTGTCTGATCTGACAAGTTAATTGACTGGACACAACACAGTGCTGCAGATGGCGGATGCTACTGATGATGCTAATGTAAGGCAGAATGATCAATCACAGTCTGTTGGACCAATCATAGTGTTGTTCACCAGGGGCAGTTAGGAAACATACAGTCATCAAGGATGAGGACACATTTTTGTCATTAAGTGGTAGGTTTAATAAACAGAGTCATTCTCCCAGACCTGATTGAGGCTTTCGGCTACAGCCTCCTGGTTCTTGCTGGAGGCATGATCACTCCGTAGATGAGCCGGACTGACTCTAAAAACAGAAGAGAATCTCTCACGCGGCTCCTGAAAGCATCCGCCTCCCAGAGACGGGAGCGAGCGTCGCCCGCTGTTTGCTGCCCTCGCGTCAAGTTTCTCCGCGATTCGTTTTGACATGTTTCACTAATGTTTGATCTTGAGTGGAATCTCTAATGGCGCACTGTGGTTTTGTACAACGCAGACAAAGACAATTAGATTGGACTTCAGGGCCCAAAGGCATCGAAGAGGTGGAGGAAAATCGTTCATTTTGAATCTGAGAATGTGCCAGATTCCAGCACATTCACTTGTTCTGATATCTTATCACTGACTGGAGCAATTTTCCTCTGAACAAGTGCGATTAGTTTGGCTCGGACTCCTTAGTTAGACCTGAGATGTGCGGTACTAAGCTTCCATCCAGATTCAGGAGCTTGTTCTACATGACGGTGATGTCAGCTGGCCGGACCAGACTGTTGTTTTCACACGTCCACCAGCCGGAGGTCAGGGACCCGCCGGGGGTCAGGGACCTGCCCGCTGTCCCCACGTCCCCTCTGCAACACATTGCACGTTTAATGTGGCACGGCAGAAATGACTGCGTGTGAATACCAACAGGAAAGATGCGAAGGAAGCAAGCGCTGCCATGTTAGGGTTCGAATCGCCGCTAATAGAACATTGTGTCTGATGAAGCCAGTGTGTGAAAGGTCACAGATGTGATATGTGCAGAGTAAATATTAATAAGTTTCTAAACTGATAGCATGTTCTCCTGCAGCGCTGCTGCCGCCGTCTTTGCAGAGGCTGTATAAATATTTGACTGCGTGCGACTGGTGTGACTGGCGGAGTGCTCGCTGAAGACGTTTCGCCGCTCGGCCCTTTTTGCCCGGCTTATTTTGGGAGAATGGTAAATGAGGGAGAGCGATAACCTGCGTTTGAAGCCTGGCTGCAGGATGATGTGCAGGCTGGCGTCTGCAAGGACAGAGTTCAACAAAGGGAATGCTTAATACACAGCTGACAATTTATGGACGTGGAGGCTCATGTCTTCCCATATAGTCATGTATAATTCAGTGCTCCGCTCTTTAACTTTTTATTAAGTCGAAGGAACAGCACATTGTCCATTGTCATCAGTGTTTCCTGACTGGGTCCTTGTCTTTTTTATTTTGGGCTTTATTGTCCTTTTCTCTTTAATGCAGTCGAAGCAGAGCTCGATGTGGAACAATCCTGCTCTCACACAGAGCTTAATGTCAGTGGCAAGGAGGTTCTGGGGATTCAAGCTGCGTCCACTTGTCTTAGTTCCTCCCGACCGGCTGCTGCTAACGGGCGCCGGGTCGTTAGAGAAGTGCTGGGAAGCCGGTTTCCTGCTTCCTGTGACGGTGGGATCAGACGAGGCAGCAGAGATGCTGCTGTGTTTGTTTCAGGTGAGTCTTTTCCAGCATCGCGGCGGCTGCGAGGTGCAGCCCCTCGTCCCGCCGCGTCTTTGTTTGTCTCAGCGGTGACGCCTGTCACCTCGGCGTGGAGGTGTAGCGGTTAGCATCGTCGCCAGCAGTCTATTAGGGGAGAAAAGCTATAATTCATCCCTTTAGCGCCGAGGGCCTGCCTTCACTTTCAATGACACCACAATGATATGTGGGGAAAGCCCAGGAGCCCTTCAGGCTGGAGGAGCCCAATGTAGAGCTTTTAATTTTCCGCTCTGCACTGTTTCAAGTTGCTTTAATGGGCGGCTTCTCAATTTGTCGCGCCCGTCTTGTGTTCGTTATCAAAGCTCCGTTTTGTCGCTTGTCGCTTTGTCGACCGCTGCAGATCCAGACTCTGCGCCGGGCGCACAATTAGCCGGCGCTTTCTCTCCGTCTGCGCTTCTTCCTGCCATTGATTCACGCTGAGATGAATTGCTACATCACACCTTTACTCCCACTCTTTCCATTTCTTTCCACTGCTCTCGACAAAGGAGAGTGTACACAATATGCCCAGCATGTGCTGCGGCGCCGGCGCTTCCTCAGCCATTCTGTCAGAAAGGCCCCACTGCAAACAAAGACGCTGCTGTGGATGTTTATTATGTATAGGGGCTGTTCATACGCCACAGATTATGTCCCCTGGGGGAGCGGCGGGAGCGAGCTGGACGGTGGACGGTACATATTTGCACACGGAGAGGGGGAGGAGAGGGGGAGGCTCGTTCTGGGGCCCAGCTTCACTGCATCCACCGTCATGAGGCTGCCGTACAATCCTTGTGCCCCGTCTTGTGTTTCTCTGCACATTATTGCACTGATGAGGTCATTCAGAGGAAAAGCTGGACTGGAACATTTCACCCACGGATATAAAACATCTCTTTGGCTTTATGCACCATAGAAGACCAGCTGTCACACAAGGACAGTAACTTGTTTATGTTGTAGGCTTTTATTGCACGCTGCTGAGGGTGCTGTTGTGGTGGGTGGTGTAATTGAGTCTGGGGCTTCCGTTAGAGGGGAAGCAAGTTAGAAGTCTGCAGCATGTCTGGAAACACCACAGTCCCACTAATGCAAATGCTGAACCCGTGTCACTTTCTCAGCGCATAAAACAAGAACAAAAGTGCTGAGTTCACCTTTTTAGCTGGGCCTCGTGCGCATGGAGCCGAGTGGCGTGTGGTGCGATAAGCGCCGTGTTGCTAGCTCCTCTCCTCGGGTACGAGTGCGTTTGTGCTGATTATACGTCGTTTGCTCTGTGGCTGCTGGGGAACATCTGCACGTTCTCCTTTTCCCTTTTGATGATTCACACGTGAGCGCTTAGAAAATAAAGCTGAGCTTCTTCTCATGGGGTGGAGGCAGAAGGTCCAGGTTCTGTATTTGGGATTAGATTCTGTGTTGTTACTGCTACTGTTGTTACTGTTGGTACTGGTTTGATTGTGCTGCCGGTCAGGATGCAGCGTTAGTTCCTGCTTCGCTCCAAACGCAGACAAAAACCATCAAAGTGTGGATGTAATTGGCTCCTGATTAAATTGTGACGATGATGCGCTGAATCAAAGAATCAAAGATGACGGTGAGAATAAAACAGTCTGTCCAGTTTGGTGGGACCCAAGACGATGAGATGGAAGTATATTCATTATTAATCAACCTTCTCTTATCTTTTAATCAAGCTGATAAATTGGAGGCAGAAATGAATTAAGGAGAGGAGCGTAACGAGGACACGCCGCTTGTCCTTATTCTTCAAAGCGCTCTGACGCTGTAGCAGAGTAGATGGTGGCAGATATAGATAAAGAAAATTAATTCGGAATTATTCCATCATTCGTAGCAGATTCTGCTGTTGTGCTTCACCTCCGAGCGGCGGAAGCAGGAACGTTTAAGGATCCTCAGAAACGTCTCCATTAATTGATCCGGCCTCAACAGGGTGAGAATGACGGATTCCTCGCTCGGCCTCCGCCGTCGTCTTACAGGATGCAGGAATCTCTAATTCTGCCCTTTTTCTCCAGTCTGGAACTGACAGCTGGCATTTCCAGCCATGTGCAAGTATTTTTTGGCCCGCATGCATCGGAACCCTCACTTAGAAAAGGTTACAAATGTTGTGGAGGATAAACCACCTGCTGCACTTTTCTAAAAGTCATTTTGACACATTTTCTTTCCAATTTAACAGCAATATGTCGGATCTATCTGTGAGTTCAGTGTAACGAGTGTCTACAGAAACTCTGAGCGAGGAAATAGAAACGGACGCCACAAACGGACGTTTATTGTCCTGTTTATTCGTTTATTTCCTCAGATGCTGGAATGAGATCATAATTTGACATTTGAAGACGCTGGACTTTGTCGTCTCCTCTCTCCCGTCTCCATTTCACTTCCAGTCGTCTTCCTGCAGTCAGTGCAGTCTTGTGTCGCCCATTTAATCAGTGATTATCCTACCACTAGATGCTGAAATATTCATGCCCGTTAACCACAACCTGGCATTTACCAGGAGCGACAGAGGACCTGACCTGACCTCACACACACACACACACACACACACGCACACACACACACACACACACACACACACACACACACACACACACACATACACTGCTTGTGGGTTTATGCACCCACGCAAGTGGGAATCCAAAAACCACACATGCCACAGTTTACAGAGGACACTTCAGGACTCGGGGTCTGGATCATCTTCACCTGAATCAGCAGAATGTCAGTCAGCGCTGTGATTGGACGGCACGGAGCCAGGAGCTCAAGGTGAGAAGCTGAGCATCCAGGCAGCGTTCTGCCTCACATGGACAAACTGTAATTATCCTGAATGCTTGTCGTCGCGCTCGGGACAGAGGGGAACCGCCATCACACAGGAAGTTCCGTCTCGGTCTGAGAGCTATTTCCTGACTCTCCAATTTCCTGTTGGCCTCGACGTGTCCAGCCGAACCGAGCAGCGCACGCTTGACTTTGGAGAACGTTCCTTCCTCTCATTTCCTCCCCACCTGTGCCAGACCCGATGGCTTCCTGCACGTGATTGATTCAACCTTAATAGAGACGTCTCTTTGTCTCTCTCTGGCTCGGCTTCAGGCTTGATCTCTATGTCGTCTGCCCTTGATTAGATATTAAACATAACAGCATGATGCGATAAGAGGCCGAGGTCCTGGCAACCGAAAGAACCCAATCGGAATGACCCACAGGCTGATGGCTGGTTTCAGCCAACAACAACAGAGGGCAGAGGGATGATGTTAATAGCTCGCATATGAACTGGTCTCATTACTGATCAGATGTAAAAAACCTTTTTATTTAAGATTTCAGACTCAAACACATGAAGTTTACGTAATAGAGTTGAGCAAAGGCGCTGGCGAGGACCAGCGTGTGTGATTCAGGTTGTGTCAGTTCATGAGATTAGGCTCGTTAAGAACCTGCTCTTAGCTTTATTAAGCGCAGTTAGTTCCTCGCTGGCGCTGACGACTCGGTCCCTGGGTGAGTCTGGGCCCACACTTCAGTTGAAAGGCTGCAGCATTTCAAAGGAGTTCTGCCTTGGAACTGGGGTAAAGACTTCCAGACAGGTTCTCCCTGTAAAAACTCTTCAAAAATTCATTAGTGCTTCCATTTCATGCTGATTATTCCATTCTGTCCCCATTTTGTGTCTCCGTTGGCGTGACGAGATGTCTGTCCATCCGTCTGTCTGTCTCCGTGTCCGGCTCTCGTTGCCGGGCAGCCACAAGTGCTCTCTCTCTCTCTCTCTCTCTCTCCCTCTCTCTCTCCCCTTGTAGCCAGTCTCAGAGGACTTTCTAAAAGCAGGCCGCGAACACCGTGACGAATGTGTTGCTTGCCGCTCCTGTCACTGTCACTGACATATAGTTTGAAAGATTTGTGAAAAAGACATTGGAAAAAAAATAAGTCCAGACTCGGTGGGAACCGGTGACATCAGAGGGAAGTGGTCCCCCCTCCCTGCTCGCCTGTTTGTCGTCTCATCCGTTCCTGTCGCTCCCTTCTTCCCAGCGGCCTTTGAGCTCACCCTTTTTAACCGGGCCTGGTGTTCAGCTGCTGACCTATAAAACGCAGAGCCTGTCAACATCTGTCGAACGGCATAGCGAGTGATGGCGATGATGGGATTTACATACTATTAATGATTCGGACGGAGGAAGAGTGTGCCGGGAGGGGGAGCGGATAATAGACGATGGGTGGATGTGTTCCAAATGTTAATGTGCCATTTTAGGATCAAAGGAAAGGTCTGCGAATGGAGAGAAGCGAGAGATGGTTTCAGTGGTCAGACCCCGGACGCGAGTTGGGACCGACGTGGTTCAGCCTCCCCCGTTAAAGACGCTCGTTTCCTGTAATCGTTCTGTTCCAATGAAAGTCAGCAGATGATTATACTGTACATTACTCGTGTCCTTGCTCGTCTTTCTGCTCATAAACACACCTGCAGCTTCAGCTCCACTCGCTGGGCAGCTCATCGGTCCGACGCTGCCGTTCGGCCACAGATGCTGTTCTTTCAGACCTGGCACAAAGGTGATAATTCAGGTAAATGTGTGTTATTGTGGTCTCAGTGGGGGGTGGAGCCGTACTGAGAAATGAATAGCAAGCATTAATACGAACACGTCCACCGCTAATGGATTGTTGTTGCTCCAAACTGCTGGAGTTTAATGTTGTACAGCAGAAAGGTGTGAAGGCAGCTTGTATCTGCAGCGTGCCATTAAACGCTCGTTATCCTCGGGTCCAGAAGGGGCAGACGTGTCACTGGCTTTAATACAATTAGACAACCTGTTGCTCCCAAGTCATGTGACGGAGGATAAATGCCACTGGTGGTGTCTGGTGTAAAGGGCAGCACAGTAAGCGCTGCAGCCCGTCGCTCCGTCCTTATTGGAGCCCAGGGAAAGATCAGGCTCTGACCTCCGGTGGCCGTCGTCTGGGCCGTTGGATGAGCTGTGACGGCCGGTGCTGCAGCGCGTGGCCGCGTCGGTACCGGTCCACCTGTGCAGCGTCGGTGCCGGTCCACCTGTGCAGCCTGTGGTCCCGTCGGTGCCGGTCCACCTGTGCAGCGTCGGTGCCGGTCCACCTGTGCAGCGTCGGTGCCGGTCCACCTGTGCAGTGTCGGTGCCGGTCCACCTGTGCAGCCTGTGGTCCCGTCGGTGCCGGTCCACCTGTGCAGCGTCGGTGCCGGTCCACCTGTGCAGTGTCGGTGCCGGTCCACCTGTGCAGCGTCGGTGCCGGTCCACCTGTGCAGCGTCGGTGCCGGTCCACCTGTGCAGCCTGTGCAGCCCGTGGCGGCCAGTCTTAGCATGCGCCTGTCGTCCCCCACCTTCACAAAGCCTCATCTCGTCTCGCCTCCTGCTCGTTCGACTGAGACGGAGGAGAATCCATCGCGCTGGAATGACACGGCCATTTTTCACCCGGCTCCAGCACATTCTCCCATTTCCCCCGGTGGAGACGCCCCTTCTCCCTGCGGCCCGGCGCTCCGACCTCCAGGCCCGACCCGGCGACGCTCGCCGCTGCCTCCACCCCTCCTCGCGGCTGCTTATCCGCCCCCTCCTCCTCCCCGGCCCGTGGGGGTCAGCGGCTGATGGATGGGGCCCTCTGGAGGGGGTGCGGGAGGGGTCGGCTCTGCTCTCTGCCTCCGAAAGAGATGAATTGAGGCGAGATTGGCACAGATTTGAGTGAAGAGACAAATGAAGGGAAAAGCACGTTGAGGGCGCGGGAAGCATGGAGGAACGCCGGCAGTCTGTCAGTTTGTGCAAACAATTCCTTCCTGGTGCAGTGGCCCCCCCCCCCCCCCTCCCCTGTCGACCTCCGCATCCTTATTTTTCATCACCTGCATCTTCGCGGCCGAGCTGCCTGTGTTGTCTGCTGTCAGTAAAGGCGCTGGGGACTGCTTCGCGTTGGTGCGGTTGCTACTGTGCGCTCACTAAGTATTTGTTTGGGCTGTCAAGGTGTCTCCTGAGTGCCTGCTCGCCTTCTGTTGAATATTTATCACTTATTTAATGCCGCCGCCCCTCCCCCACCCCAGAGAGTTGGACTTGGCTTCAGATACCTCCCACCCCTCTCTGTTCCTTCCCTCTTGCTTTTGTGCGCGTCGCTGTCCTTGCCGTTTCATGTCTTCTCCTCCCAGAGCTCAGCATGTGGTGCTCCATCTGTGCCACACTTTGTTTCAGCCTTCTGAAACTCCCGTCTCACACGTGTACAGTCCTAAAGCACGTGTTCGGGCTTGTTGTTGCCTTTGTGTTTTAATTAACCTTGACCATCTAGGCTGAAACTGTTGCATCAAACCCGTCCGGGCTGTCGTTTCTTTAAAACGCCGCATTTCTGCCTTCAACATCATCAAGAGACTGTTTCTGGAAACGCCGGTGGAGAACAAACGGCGGAACGAGCTGCCGAGGGAGAAGGTTTACCTGAAATGGGAAAGAAAAAGTGAAACTTTATAGTTAAAGTAGTCTCCGGTGTGTTTGCTCGTCTCCCTTCAGTCCCACTATTTATTCTTATCACTCGTACAAACCTGGGAGAGACAGAAGAAATGGAGCGTGGAAGAACGTCTACTTTAAAAGTTAAATTCATCGTGAAGGGAGTTTCGATTCCACAGAGGAGCTGCCTCGGTTGCATCTGCGCTTTCGCTGGAAATGTCACCTGGCAAAATGGGTTACGGGCGAAGGCGAAGCAGCAGCAGACAGGAGAGGAGCATCCAGCAGCAGGAGGCAGGTGACTCGCGCCTCCTCTGTGTCTGCCGTCGCCACTCAATCACAGCCTCGACCCTCGACTACTGAGGCCTGGGAAGCGTGTCCTCCTCCTGCTTAGGCCCGGTCCCAGACCGGTCCCAAACCAGTCCCAGACAGTCCCTGACCGGTCCCAGATCGGTCCCAGACAGTCCCAGACCGGTCCCAGACCGGTCCCAGACCAGTCCCAGACCAGTCCCAGACCAGTCCCAGACCGGTTCCAGACAGTCCCTGACCGGTCCCAGATCGGTCCCAGACCGGTTCCAGACCGGTCACAGACCAGTCCTAGACCTGTCACAGACTGCTCCCAGACAGTCCCTGACCGGTCCCAGACAGTCCCTGACCGGTCCCAGACTGGTCCCAGACTGGTCCCAGGCCGTCCCAGACCAGTCCCAGACCGGTCCCAGACCGGTCCCAGACCAGTCCCAGACCGGTCCCAGACTGGTCCCAGACTCCTCACTTGATGCCCCCTACCCAGAACCCCCCTAGATTCCAGGCTTATCCCCATCAGCTCTTCAGAAGTCGGACGGTAGCGCTGTCCCCCATCTTGAAGCCATTTTGTCAGGAAATGCTATATTTCCCTCATCTGGATGCCATTACCTCTGGGCCGCCTGCGTTGGCTGCGATGCCTGTTCTGTGTAATTAAGGGCTTTGTGTTTTCTCTCCTCCCTCCTCCGTGACTTCTCTCCTGGCTTAACCCCAGGCCTCTTCTCCTGAGACTTGCTCACATTCCCACCAGCGACCCCCTCCACGGCGTATCTGCGTACCTAGAGGTATGCATCACTTTACTGCCCTGAGAGCACTTGGTCGAGTTTATGGAAGTGTGATCAGTGCAGCTGTTGTGTGGGGTCGTGTAAACGCTCGACACGAGAGAGGCCGTTAGAAACAGACGTCATGGAAGCTCATTAAAATACCTCAGTGGCTAGACCTCCCAGCCGCCGCCGCCGCGCTCTGAGCAATGATCCGCTTTGTTCGAGGGGGAACCGGATGGTAAAAAGCCACGAGTGTGAGTGTGGGGGGGTGTATGGACAGAACACAGTGCATCGAACAGGACCAAACATGGACAAGCCGAGTGGCTGCTCCAGATAACACACGGCCCAGCAAATGTAAACAACACACACACACACACACACACACACACACACACACACACACACACACACACACACACACAAACGCTGTGTCATTGGGAAATTGATCGCTTTTTCTAATTAATTAGCGACGGGCTGCCAGGTTGTGCAGGTCTGCGCCGCGTGCATGCGTGTTACTGATCCATACATCAGCTCTGTCAGCTTCACCGTAACGCTAAGCTGTGTGGACATGCTGTGCTGTAATCCTGCACAGACTGGGCAGCTTGTGATGATGTCATTAACACTTAAGGAACAATAGCGTGGTTGTGTAACCAGCTTAGCCCAAAGCCCTGGTCCTGGAGGCCTCCAGCGCTCCTGGCACCTCCTCTGAGGATGAATGGAATCCTTCGGGCCTTTGTGCACCTGCAAGAAATATGTATGAAGTGTAATGGAACAGCATGTGGAGAACAATGCAGAGGCGATGAACAGCAGCAACAACAGAACATCACACAGGCACGAAATGAAGTGTAACAGCCGAGATGTGTAAACCAACACGCGACCCAAAGCTGAACAGCATGATGGGACCACGGCCTGTGGTTTCTGGTTCAGACCCACCTAAAGCCTGAACCAGGCTCGTCTGGCTGCTGTTTCCTCCTCTTTAAAGCCGTGTTCCGCCTCGGGCGCTCGTGTAAGACAACAAAAGGTCAGCTTTCAGCTCGGATGAGGAAATACACTAAATAAATCCATAGCGTTTATTCACAGCTCATAGACGGCAGCGAGGCCTGGTCGGTGGCGCTCCGACGGACCGATGGAGCCTGCATTTAAATCCTGATTGGAAATCAATGCAGTCCGACAGTAAGCGAGATCGTTGGGCGGCGCACAGCAGGACCGTCGATGTGACTGACAACGTTCGGCTCAGACTCACCGCCGTTCGGCTCAGACTCACCACCGTTCGGCTCCGTCTCACGACGTTCGGCTCAGACTCACCGCCGTTCGGCTCAGACTCACCGCCGTTCAGCTCAGACTCACCGCCGTTCGGCTCAGACTCACCACCGTTCGGCTCCGTCTCACGACGTTCGGCTCAGACTCACCGCCGTTCGGCTCAGACTCACCACCGTTCGGCTCCGTCTCACGACGTTCGGCTCAGACTCACCGCCGTTCGGCTCAGACTCACCGCCGTTCAGCTCAGACTCACCACCGTTCGGCTCCGTCTCACGACGTTCGGCTCAGACTCACTGCCGTTCGGCTCAGACTCACCACCGTTCGGCTCCGTCTCACGACGTTCGGCTCAGACTCACCGCCGTTCGGCTCAGACTCACCGCCGTTCGGCTCAGACTCACCACCGTTCGGCTCAGACTGACGACGTTCGGCTCAGACTGACGACGTTCGGCTCAGACTCACCGCCGTTCAGCTCAGACTCACCGCCGTTCGGCTCCGTCTCACGACGTTCGGCTCAGACTCACCGCCGTTCGGCTCAGACTCACCGCCGTTCGGCTCAGACTCACCACCGTTCGGCTCAGACTGACGACGTTCGGCTCAGACTCACCGCCGTTCGGCTCAGACTCACCGCCGTTCGGCTCAGACTCACCGCCGTTCGGCTCAGACTCACCGCCGTGCTGGTTTCCTCTGCGCTCGCTCCAGTAAAAGGCTCCACCTCCATCCGTCTCTGGCCTCCTGCGCGTGTTTTTCCAGCCTCCGCCGTCTCCTGTGTCGCTCCGTCCTGGCTAGTGATGAAGATAATGCAAAATTTCCAATCAGTTCCACTGTCGCCTGGAAGAGGAGCCAGCCTGCGCCCACGTTATTGAAATTAATTTGTTATAACTTCAAATATTAGATGAAGCCCGTGCATCCGGAACGCGTTGCACTTGGCAGGCTAAATATTTCCCCGTCGTGTGGCAGGAAGGCGGTTAACGGGGAGCTTCATCCCTTGTAAAATATAATTAAGTTCACAATGGATAAATCATGAGGAATTTCAGGCTCGTTTGAGCAAAGAATGACTCGTCTGTCCTCGTGTTTACGCTGATGTAGCTTAGCATCAGGCCGGGCCACTTGTCTTAAACCTTCATGCGAGTATGTTTCTGGACCTTCGCCTTCTGATGAAATTACTATTGACCTGCACTGAGTCAGCGTCTCAGCCCGCGATACTGGTTCTCTGATGAATTCCAGGCTTTCATGTTGTCACAGCTTTGAGCCCAGCTCATGGTGACACAGTTGCCGGCTCATCCTATCGATAGCAGAGAGCTATTTTTAGCCGCCGCTCACGCCGGGTCGGGCCGGGCCGGGCCGGCCTGAGACTGCTGCTGCACGGATGGGCCCACGGAGCGCGTCCCCAGCTCACGTTACGGCAGCCTTTTCCACCAAGTGCCACATTAGACTAAGAAAATCAATGCAAGTGTTGGAAAATGGAGCCGGGAGTGCAGGGCCGCTCCCAGTCCTGGAGGAGTACAGCAAAGCTGGTTTCCTGTTTGCTGCAGACGCCGAACAGAACCAGTCCCACCATGCGCCTCTTTTATAGCATTGGTGACATTTTCACATTTGACAGTTAGCTTCAGAAATGTCTATAATTTATCCTCCCTCTTCCTGCCAGTGCTTCTTTTCCCTCATAGCCAGTGACCTTGTCAAAAAGCATATTGACCGTCATTCAGTTCGCCTCCATCTCTTTTCTCTCTCATTCCCCAGTTGCCGCTCAGTCGCGTCGCAGTGGACACCTCGCAGCGACCCCGTTTCTCCGAGACTCGAGCGTTGAATGCAGAGAGAAAGAGAGTCTTTGTGAAGCACGTCTGCCTCGGCCGTCCTTCGCCGCTTCCTCCTCCGCTCCTCACGAAGCCGCCGCGTGGTGCCGCCGTGACTTGAGCCCCTTTTATGCGGCTAATTACAGTTATGACATTTAAGAGTCTGCAGGTAGTTCTATTAGTTCCACCCTGTGAAGTTAACCATTCAGCGTCTGACCCCTGCACCGCGGCGCGACAGGTGAATACGTCCTCAGACACTCGTCGGGCGCGAGCATTGTGTTGGTGAAATGCCGAGTGTGTGCAGCGTAATGTGTCCTTGCATAGCTAATGCAACACAGAGGACGCAGAGATCTTCATCCGGGCTGATGCATCCCCGAATAACACACCGGTTGAGCTGTAAATGTCAAGAAGTAATTACTGCTGAACTTTTTTTACACAAAAGCCCAATATATGTTCTCATTCATACATCATCTCTGCCTTCAGCACCGGCACATTTCACTCAGCTCCCGGCTTGAATTAAAGCAACCAACTTTGCAGAAGATGATTTTAAAGTATTTAAAGCGAGTGAGTCAGTTCAGCAGCTGCTGAACCGAACACGTGCCCCACATGTGCAGGTACAGGCAGATGTTGCTACCTAACGGGAACGTGCTGTTTCTATACCACCGGCCTAAATTAGATCTGGTGGCTTTTCAGTGTGATTCAGACAAACACAGAGTGAAGCATGTCTCTGGCTTCGGGTTGAAGACCCGAGCTTTTCTTTCCACCAGCTTGGCTTGTGAAAACCTTTAGTCAGGCTGTCGGCTGTCAGCGCCTGAGCCCTGCCTGCCAGGCCGCAGCCTTTGATTCGGCCTGGAACACTTGGGAATACCGACAGCATAGGATTTGTGTCTCCCACGAGGCTGCCATTTCATTACTTCATACAGACTCCGTCCCCCAGGCAGATAAATCTGGTCCAGGCCCAGGCCGGCGCTCCGTGGAACACTGTTATAAAATGAAGCCTAATCGCCGCGGCCCCTGTAAGTGCTTTTACCTTTAGGGAGCCATTCTGCTCCGGACAGACACATCAGGTGCTTCGGCCTTGACCGGCAGCAGCTCTGCAGTGTCATCCAAGAGCAATAGCTGCCTCGCCTTTCAAGCCACATTCCCCAACCCACCAAACCCTGGCCCATAAAGGGAGTATTGAAAATACATAACTCTTTACAGGGATGAGTCACTTAGGGCATGAAATGTAGTTACAGCTCTTCATGGAGGGGAACCTTTGGTGTCTGTCTGGCCAATGGTGACATGCAGCAGTGGTCAGACAGTGACGACCCACAGCGAGCGTGGACGGAATCATCACATCCCATTCATGGACCCACGGCGAGCGTGGACGGAATCTTCACATCCCATTCACGGACCCACAGCGAGCGTGGACGGAATCATCACATCCCATTCACGGACCCACAGCGAGCTTGGACGGAATCATCACATCCCAGTGACGGTGGCGGAGGCCTGCGTGTGTGTACAGTAGCAGTTAAAAACACCTACCGTAACTTTTCACCTTGTAGATACGCTCCACGCTGAGGTCGACCTATGCGCCGCCTAAATGCCGGCGTTAATTGCTCCTTTAATGGACTCGCTGGTCCTGTGGCTTCATCTCTGTCGGCAACCTTCACAACATTAATTGAATTTCCCCCGTGATCACACGAAGTGACGCCTCACTTAACCCTCCCCCCCACGGCTGTAAGCGCTCGATTACAGCCGCCCCCCTCTGTTCTGCATGTCAGCAAACACGGCCGGTGTGCAGCCCGGTGCCGGTCTGGACCGGGAGGCTGCACGTTCTGTTCCTGCCCCTGTGTGTGTGTATTTGTTCCTATGAATAGAGTTGTGCCCTTATTAAAGCAGCTTTCATTTCCCATACGCCATGACACTGATCTCGATTGGCATTCTGACATTGAGTGCCAGTCGATTTCAATTCCCTTTGCATCTCGTCCTCCCTTCTCCCTCCCCACAGCCACTTATGCTGCATAGTTTGATTTGCCTTCAGTTCCTCATATTGAATGAGACCAATTGTCCTTCAGAGGGAGAGCGAGAGGAGCGAAAGAGACGAAATGAAGAAAAAAAGAGAGGCCATCAGAAACAGAGAGAGGAAATTGGATGCAGAGAGAAAGTACCCAGTCGGAGAGCAGCATAGACGGGTCGGTCCGTCCTGGCGGAGCAGAGGCAGTGGGTGCGAGGAGCAGCTCCCAGCTTAACTCCTTCCTTTCCTTCCTGCCTGCTCTTTGTACTGCGGCCCTGTGTTTGTCCTTCCATCCATCGTAGCAGATTGTCTTGTTATCAGTTGGAGAGCTGCTGCCTCCGTCCCTCATGGCTGCGCAGGCATGACAGGCCCACAAACACAGCACCATATATAGATGAACACGCAGACGCTGGCCGGCAGCCAGAAGCAGAAGGTCTGAGTCTGGAGAGCTGAGGAGAAAATCACAACAGCTCATCTAAAGCTGCTTCACAGATAATTCACAACACCTGCACGTATTAGGTCTGGAAAGATAATGATGACTGGAAGGCGGGCGTGTTTGTGTGTCTGTGTAATGTCCAGTGCAGAGTGGGAGCCAGATAAGAAAGCACATCGGTCTTCTCCCCCTGTGGAAAAGCAAAGTCTTTGTCACGTCCATCAATGTTCAAAGTGCAGCTACAGTAAACTGCCCTGTGTTTGTTCGACCAACAATCGAAGATCTAAATATATTCATCCTTGTTGATGTCGTCGCAGGCGGTTGCCAGCTCGTCAGGGATTCGATCCATCTGATATTAGCTGATATTAGCTGGGCTTGTTCCAGCAGCTATCCGAGCGCTGCCTCAGCAGCAGCCGTGTCTGATATCTGGAGGGCATCTGATCTGTGAAGGACGCCGCCTGACCTGGACAAGCCGAATGCACCGCGTTAGCCAGTCAGGTGAACTGCTGGATCTGAAGACAGTAAAGAGAGTGAGGAGGAGAGTTAATGGCATGTAGAGAGAGTGCTTCACCAAGAGGTGAGGATAAGCGCAGACGGAACAAAGACTTGGAGCGTTTTATGGCCCCTGGAACACAGAATTTCCTTTTTTCCAGGCTGCAGAGATTGTTATTCACAGTGTGAGGTGGTCCAAAGTGTTGCAGTCCTCACTTGATGGGTTGCTTTACACCTTGTTGGCCTGGAACACAGTGGGAGGCTATTGGAATATCAATGCCTTCCATTTCAAGGTCTGCTAAGCTAAGAAAGCGGCCTACGAAGCACGCTCCACCCGCACTCCAAACATCCTTTATTGCTGAGCACATAATGTGCCAGGATGTTTAGTATCCGTGTTGTCGCGACAATGAAACCAACGTGCAGCTTGTCGCGTAGAACCAACGTCTACGCGTCAGGATTCACTGCTGCAGCAACGACGTTCATTGTGGTTTAATCCGCAGTCGCAGTCCTCGGTGAATGCGGCGTTTCAAACCGGGACTTCTGCACCGACTCGCGCTTTCACACCTGTAGTTCAGACTAATGCGGCTGCTGCCGGTCTCCGGCTTTCTGGGAATCCAAACCCGGTCCCACGCTGAGATGAAACGCTGGGTAAAAGTGTCCTGAAGCGCATCCATAGTTAGTTAGTGTTAGTAAACGGCTGCGTGAGGGAGGAGAACACGCGTCATCCCAATGTAACCCAGAAAATAGGGGCTTTAAAAGCACGGGTCCTTGACTGCTAAGATGCCCGACGTGCTGATTGCTAGGAAAATAGAGTGCTGGTGATTTATTGAGAAGATTGTCTGCTTTTATTCCCAAACGATAGCGTTTTGATGAATGGATGTGTTCTGATTATCCTAATGGCTGTTTTTTTTCCTTGTTCTCGTTCTGCTGCCGCTGACGGATGGATACATAAACAGGTAATGAACACATTTATTCCTATATTGGAATGGCGGATTTATCACTGCAGTGACCTACTTCCTTCACTTTACTGATACTCTTAATATCTGGAGCATATGTCAGGGCTCATGCTTGTTCTGTGGACGACCTCTGACCTCTGCTGCTGCCCTGTGTTCCAGGCGTTCGCTCACCTCTATCAGGTCTCTTCAACCTTATGATTTGCTCTCTCAGCTTGGCCCAGACCCCTGGCTGTTGGACACCGCAGGCTCTGGTTCTGCTGTGTGGACATAAATATTTCACCGGTGTCTTGGTCAAAGCCATTTTTTGTTTTCCCCCCATTTCAAACCAATAAAGCAGAGCTCATACTATGTTTTCCTCTGCTGAGCCGTGTAACAGGAAAAGAGGAATAAAAGCTCAGTAAATCGTAATAAAGCAGGGAAATGCACTAATGTTAATGCTATTCAAAGTGCCTCATGCTACAATAACAATAGTTGTGCATAAATACGGTCAGCAGCACCTTTAAAGTTCCGCTGTTAGTGGAAACAAATACTGAAAGCAGAGTCTCCAGGCCCTTTTTATCAGGGGGTGAGGATCGGGTCTCCACCAGGCTCTTGATCACCCCTCTCTCTCCCATGTTGTTCCAGGTTGTACACTGGTCCCATTAGCTCGGGTTGTTTGCGACGGCGGCTGTGAGTCGCTGTGTGCTAGCGTAACGGTGGCAGGTGAACTTTGCTTTGCATCCTCCAGCGACAGGCTCCGCTTTGCTGGAGTTCATTCAGAGAGAGGAGCTGCTGCATCTGCCTCTCCTCCTCACGCTCCGAGTCAAAGGCAGAAGTGCTCCCGCAGCCTGACTGCATCATTCCATCTCCTCGCCCTCCTCCTTAAACAGCGTGTCTGCTGGGGAGCGCGAAACT
The DNA here is from genome assembly GCF_900634795.4 of Betta splendens. Lineage (NCBI taxonomy): Eukaryota > Metazoa > Chordata > Actinopteri > Anabantiformes > Osphronemidae > Betta > Betta splendens. Next base: position 14,676,403 of record NC_040898.2, on the reverse strand, counting down.
GGGACAAAGGGACAAACCGCCAAAGGAACTGTGATTTACATCTGCTTTCACTTTGCTTTCAGTGCACAGAGATGCAGCCTGAACCCTCAGACGTGGGAGCTCAGCCACTGATAAAAGAGGAAATTACAAGCAGCCTAAAGCGGAGAAGCTTGGAGTGAAGAAGAATAAGTGCCATTATTCAAACAGAGCATTTACTACTTGGCTCAGTGGCCAGAAATCCGCCCCAGCGACCTGGCACCGGGCCACGCCCCTCATGTTGCTTTGTTGTTGACCTCGGGGCCGAGGAGGGGGTCAATTTGGGGACATTTACCCCCCGCGATGTCTCCACTCCCACCACCTTTCAATCAGATTACGCTAAGAGTCGACGACAGGACATATGGCTCCTTCTGTGGAGACTTAATAAGGAGAGAGTGGAGTAATCCTCCATTTTTCATCTGTTCCTCTGTCAACCCCACAGGGATCTAAAGCAGCATCACATTCCTGTCCCCTCTTTTATCTGATGTAATGGATTTGCAACAGCCACAACCTGGAGCGGAGGCTCAGACAGCTCGGCTTTCTAGGGGAAGATGGCCGAGTCTGAGAAATGTGTGGGAGGCCCGAGGAAAGCGTCATGGTTGTTGGATGGCGAGATGGACGGGGGAGAGATAGTCACGGGACGTTCGATGACGAAGAGCATTAAAAAGCCACTGACAGACTGACGGAGGACACTCATTGTTTATGTGCCAAGCGTCCGCACTAATTTATTCCTATTTTCTGCCCCGTCATCCAAAACGCCTCCGCTGTGTGTTGACCTTGCTGCGCGTTCTCTGCCTTGTTTTACTGTCTGTCCTGATGAGATGTGTGTGTGTGAGCAGATGTGTATCAGTCTCCGCTCGTGGCAGGAGGCCACCAGTCTGAGAGACCCACTCTGCTAATCTCCCTGTGGCCACTTTAAATAACCCACTTTCACTCTGTTTTTCTCTGCGTAATTATTCTTCGGTGGCTTGGTGTCATTCTTTATCACTGTGCTCCTCTTTCATCTCCCGTCTTATCTACTGAGCCAGCTCCCTCTGAAAGCTTCACCAGGACCGCGGCCACCTGCATAAACATTTAGCCGACAAGGACGGTCGACTGTTTACTGACGAGGCATAAGCCTTGCTGGCAGCAGCCACGGCGTGTGTGTGTGTGTGTGTGTGTGTGTGTGTGTGTGTGTGTGTGTGTGTGTGTGTGTGTGTGTGTGTGTGTGTGTGTGTGTGTGTGTGTGTGTGTGTGTGTGTGTGTGTGAGCAGGAGGGAGCGGCGTCGTAAGAAAGGACGACAAACCGAGCCCCTAATGTACGACCACTTTGGCTTTGGACACCTACAGGCCTCTATAGGGACCCATTTGTCAAATGCACTTAATGCTGACTCCAGCCTTGGACTCCAGCGTGCGTCTGAGTAGCACAAAGCGCAGGGTGGAGGGAACGAGCAGAGCTCGCTGTCTCCTCGCATCCCGCTCGTGAGCGCCGCGTTCTTGTCTGCAGAGACAAACGAGGACGGATGCTGCAGCCTCACCTGCTCGTCCGTCCCGCGCGTCCAGCATCGTCACATTCATTCATTCATCAGGAGGAGATGGAGGTGGGACGTTGCTTTGAGGAATGGCGGTGACCCGTGGCCGCCGTGATCCCCGCCCCGTTTGAACGCTGTTTTATTGTCCCTTCATTGTGAGCAGCGTCGCTGATTAAGTTCAGCACAGCGGCTGTTTGCAGACGCTTTGAAGACAAATGCTCCTCAGCCCGCGGTGGAATGCTGCGCGAGCAGCGCATTAACGCTCCAGATGCCACCTCCAACCTGGACTTCATCCTTCTGCACAGATGTGTCTGTGGGAGAGAGAGGGGAGGTCGCGTGGGGCACGGCGGCTGCCGGCGCCTTCAGAGCCCAAAGCAAAGCCCATCATTAGAACAGGCAGCGCCAGAGCTGGGTCACCTGGACAACACGCGGGCCCGGCTCACGTCAGGCCGACGCTGTTGCTGCCTCCGTCTCCTGCTCAGCTCACTGCAAGGTTTGTTTATGCTGGAAATACAAAGTGGAGCAACCACAGGATTGTGTGTCCGTTGACCGGCTGACATTTTGAAATCAGAATCAGAACTGATACGTTTACATTCTGTGCACATGGTAAATGTCACAGTGGGGGGTCGTGTTTAATTAAGGCCATTAGGTTACAGCTTGTAGAGTTCTCTTGCAGGTAGGAGGTAAACAGATGTACAGATGTTTAGGTCCAGTCGCTTCATCCAGTGCTACGTGTTTAGCATCGACCGCATCGACACAGCTGCCCGGAGCCTGAGCCATTATCCTCCGGTCCAAACCGGCCATGAGGTCGAGTGACGCCCAATCAATTCCGTGTCAATATGTAAACTTGTGTTTTCCTACAATCGTTTTTCCCCAGCTGATAATCGCTCCGTTTGCTTTGCCTCCTCACGTTCAGGCATGAATGTGAATGAAGCGGGCGCACGTGCAGGCAGCGTGAACTTTCATGATGAGCTGCTGCACTCAGAACGGCGCTAATGCCTGAAATCAGGACTCTCCAGCAAAGGTCAGAGCCGAGGAGAAGGGCTCGCTGCCAGATCCAGCCCCCTGCTGAGAGGGGAGCGGCGCTGGGTAGACAGCAGGTAGCTGTTGTTTAACGCACCGGGACGGACTGGTGCAGAAACAGAGCGCTGCTGCAGACGTTAAGTGGATTTACTGCAGCGCCGCAGGAAGCGAGGCCGCGCCGCGTCCCAGAGGCGGGCGGCTTTTACGGCGACCGCGCGGCGCCTGACAGCTCCGCCGTCTTTCAGGCATAAACAAGCCTTTTCTTCCACTTCCACACGTCTACACTGTCTCAGCCGCCTCCCACACACACACACACACACACACACACACACACACACACACACACACACACACACACACACACACACACACACACACACAAGCACAGCCCTGTCTTCTGTGACTCATGCGCTGCTGCCCCCTCATTCATCAATAGCCTGGAACAACTGGGCCAGAGGTCGCGTTCGGCTGCAGGAGCAGGCGCTGGAGGTAAAGAGGGATTTAACGGCCGGCGCTGCTGCCGCGTTCCTGCCGGATCCGGCCCCGTGGCATCGGCCGCCTGGCGTGTGTCGGTGTGGGCTGACAGGTGAGGCCGAGCCGCGCGGCTTTGGCCCAGGCCGGCGTCCTGCAGCCGGACCGACGCCTTTCAGGTGTGACACCAGTACTCCCAGCATGCCAGTTCACCCGCGCTGGACTGCAGCTGGTAATGACTTGGAGCAGACGCGGCCAGTTGGCTTCGTGCGGCCGAGCCTCTTCCAGGTCTCCGTGTGAACTTTTTTTGGGCCATGTTTTGCGCCGCCTCTCTGTCACACGCGGCGACAGCCACAGCTGTGTGGTGCTAGCGTTTATTAGCCACCTAGCGCCTGGTGCCCTCAGCAGGCAGGTAGCGACGGCTGCTCCATCGTTTGGACCCAGGTCAGTGTGGAGGTGGACGTTTCACAGCCTATTGTACATCCGACACTTGGGATGCGCTGGGAGACACTGGGCGGATGAATGGGTGAATGTGTAAACACATCTAGATGGAAGCGGCCACGTCTGTGCAGCATATTGTTATCTGAGAGCAGCAGCGACTTGGGAAGGGTTCTATTTTTAGCCAAAGTACAGGCCTTGGAGGTAGCAGAGTGTGCATCGCCTCCTTCCAGATAACTGACAGACCCAGGGAAGTGGGTCAGTGCAGATTTTCTTTGAGGGGCGCATCTCATTCAGCCAGAGCCAGCACATTTCCTCCAGGATTTAATAGAGGTGCTCAAGAAAAGGGATAAAACAAAGTACATTAAAAAGTGTCCTCTCCTCAAAGTCCCGTCGCACACGCCGGAACCGTCTGCATTTCAACATTGGTTCCATCATCTGGGTTCTGAAAGCGCGGCTGCCGCCCGCCTGGTTCTGCCCGCTCCGGCTCCGGTCTCCCTCTCCTCTGCAGCAGCGACGCTAACAGCAGCGACTGTGTGTCTAAGCTATCTCTGCCTGCCAGACCTCGGTGCGGTGGAATCACTTTGTCGAGCCGAGCCCCGTGTCATCTGCATGTCCCCGGAATGAGAGGCGAGGCAGAGGGGAGCGGGGACATGGGAGACGGGACCAACAGAAGTCAGCGTGTGCACAGCATGAGCCAGGGGGGCGGGAGGACACAGCGGCCTCGCTGATGGCCTGCATCCAGAGCCCCGTGTGCAGGTAGACCGGGTCCAGATGTAGGCGTGATCGCCTTTCATATTTATGTTCACCACTGTTTTAGCGCATACGTGTGACCTCGAACGCATGCTGCTGATGCTGGTCTCTCCAGCATCCTGCCGTAATCCGTAATAAAAGAAGGAGAATTACAGCGTTGTTGACACACACACACGGGCTGAACCGAGCTCGTCGCTCTTCGTCGGTTCAGAACGTGCCAGGGATCAAACGACCCAGTTGCTAAAAAGATGAGATGGAAATTGCCAGTGAACACGGGATGAAAGGTGTAGCCAATTTCCACAGGCCGTGCCGTAAACATGAAAAAGCATCATTTTCAGATTGAAGCACAGCTGCTCCTCGCCGCTTTTTGCCGCTTCTCGCCGCTCCTCGATGCTCCTCGCCGCTTTTTGCCGCTTCTCGCCGCTTCTCGCCGCTTTTTGCCGCTTCTCGCCGCTCCTCGATGCTTCTCGCCGCTCCTCGCCGCTTTTTGCCGCTTCTCGCCGCTCCTCGATGCTTCTCGCCGCTCCTCGCCGCTTTTTGCCGCTTCTCGCCGCTCCTCGATGCTTCTCGCCGCTCCTCGGCGCTCTGGGCGTTTTCGTGGGGCGGCCATCTTGTGGCAGCGTATGGCCGGCGCCTGGAGGAGCCTTTTAACCCTAGCTCTGTCTGGCCTCGTGTGGATTCACTGTGGGCCCCGGTCCTGGCTCTCGCTTTCTACTTCCCTCTGTGGAACCGCAGCTTTCATATCAGAGCTTTCAAAGCCACTTGAGCCTTTTTGTCACAAAAGAGAGACAGCAAACAAGAGAAAGAGACAGAATGGGTTATGAGAGTTCGCTTTCATTCGCGCTTCGGTTGGCGTTGGTTTTAATTTCTGCACAGATCTGCTCTGTCTGGTTGAAAGACGTAGGCGCGCGTCTCCAGAGGCTCGCTCTCCTCTCGCTCTCTCAGCATTTCATCACGTTTCTGATGTCGATTCTGTGTTTGATTGTGTTTTGCTTGTCTGCTTTTAGTCATGATGCCAGTGGAAGGATTAATACCAAAGGCGGAGGAGTTGAATTAAACACCACTAGCAGTGAGGAAAAACCCACAACTCTTTGTTTTTCCCTCCAGCTGTGTATCTAAGACCATTCTGGTTCCTCTTTTCTGTGATGTAAGTTACTCGATCAAGGCTGAAAATGGCTGTTACCAAACGTTTGAGGGGAGCTCAGCAAATCGATGTGGTGCTGGAGTCAAACACACAGAGATGCAGCTGCTTCGATCTGCAAGTGTTGACTTCCTATTAATTATTTTGCACAACAAGACACCTTGTCTGTCAGCTGTTCTGGTTCGTCACCATGGACGGTAAATTAGCATCCTTACGTTTCTGTCACTCTACTCGTGACATCGTTGCGTATCAGTCAGAACACGTGTGGTTTGAAGTCTGGCCGTGCATTGATGTTGCAGCTTTCATTCCTGTTCTCTGGTGAATGCACCTTTGCTTCTTCTATTTTCCAGCAGTAGTTTGACCCATTCAGGACTATCGATAATGCAGGAGGTTGAGGTGGGACGAGCGCATGAAGGACACGGGAAGTGCCTCTTTCTCCACGTGGAGAAGCAGTAATTGGATCAAGTTGCGCTTTCTCTTGTTTTAACTGACGTTCAGCCTTCGCTGCGTTGCACCTCTCCTGGTTCCGCCGCTGCCTGAAAATCCCCGACCGGCCGGGGATTTTCAGTTCACTGAGCTATTGGAGACATTAGGCGAGCGGCCCTTTCGGGTTCTCAGGGAAACAAAGGACCTGTCTTTAGCGGCAGCGCGGCTGGAAAGTGCTGACTCCCTGAGCCCCACATAAACGAGCGGGCTGTGACCTATTTCGGGTCCCACCTGCGTTCGGCTGCGGCCGTACGTCTTCGCTTGCAGCAGGCGCGAGGCGTTCTCCTGTCGGCCGGTGGAGGAAACAGCAGCGTGTTTATTCAGTATCGAACCTTCCGCTCCTTCATTAGAATAAATCAATAAAGCTTCCAAACATACGTGCGAGCGCACATCCAGTGTTTTTCCTGGTGCCTTGTGATAATAGATACAGAAGATCTAGTTTATATATAGCATCTTTTTTCTTTGTCTCTGCATAGGATCTTACAGTTCCAGGCAGATGACAAATGCCACACAATAGAAAGTTGGTGTCTTTGATCCGATGCCCCCCGTGGTGAGACATGGGTGGGAGGCGCACTATGATGTCAGCGCAGTGAAGTAGCCTGGCCCAGTTGAAAGCGAGCAGCCTTCTCCCGGTGAGTCTGCGATGCTTCGCCTGAGGCCAACTGGCCGTTTGGCCCTCGCTGAACCTTGTCTCTGCCGTTCCGTCTCTGTAGCGCTGCCAGCTGAGCGAGGCCCCCGGCGCCTCGGAGCAGGAGAGGGAGGGCGAGCGAAGGAAGGAAGCCGCCGCGTCTTTACTGCACTACGCTGCGCTTTGATTGTCAGGTTGGAGACGAGCCGCTGTAACACACGCTACGAGGTGGCGGGTTAACGCAGGAAACAGCAGATTGATTTCCACCACCCGCACCAGTGACAGCCAGTTTGTTTAGTGCACTTATGGAAGCTTAGAAGTCAGCTGGCAGCTCCCTGCACAACCTGATTCCTTAAGTGTCACATAAATGAGCACCCTGGTTTCTCGCGTCGAGCGGTGGGATTACAGAAACCGGATTAACCCATGAACGCGTCCTCGGGATCCAGACGAACTCTTCCTTTCAGCCTGACACTGTGCTGAAACTGATACAGCCGCCGAGCGAGCGAGCGACGGCCGTGAACGTGGGCCGTGGGGGAACTCCTGCATCTGTACGAGCTCCTGCTTGGATTCGTGCCGCTGCAAACGGCAGTTTTCAAAAGCTGGCGACAAAGTGAGAGGCAGAGTCTGGCCATCAACACCGGATCAGAGCAAATAAATGCCAACCTCTCTGCATGTATCACATTAGGGACTCGCTATTTTACATGTTTTTCTCCGCTGCCTCTTTAAACTCCGATGCTGTGACATCGACAGTGTCTCACATTATGCAAATTGCGAAGCGAGTCGCCGATGTTTATTTCTGCAGCTGCTTTTGTGCGCGGACGCTTTCAGCCGAGCGCCGGGCTGCTTTCTAACAACATAGGTCTTAGTGATGTCGCCTCTGTTCAAACATGACAAAACCATTATAGACGGAGACGCGAGGGATGGTGTGATGGGAGCACAGCTGGAGCACAGCAGCCAACGATCAGGAAGAGGAGCGTTTACTCACACACTGCTTCACATCACGTCCCACGTGTTCACTAATAACGTTGCTGTGTGTGGTGGTGACTTCCTTCCACCTGTAGGATGAGGCCTCGGCTGAACTAAACTGGGCCGGTGGAGTGTGAGTCTGTGGGGACGTCTCTTTGTTGGGGGTTGTCGGGTCCACTTATCCAGACAAACCCCCAGTAGCCTGGTTTAGGGACCAGAGCCGGCATCTAGGGCTTTTAGAGGCCTGTCAGAATAATGGCGTCTTCCCCTCTCCCCAGAGGTCACGATCTGAGCGCATTAGCCCCTCGTCTACCTCTCCACCTTCATCCCTCCATCCTTAGATGTCAGCACCGAGCCATTACCTGGTCTGTGCTCTTTGAGGGCGTCCCCCATGCGTTGCTACTTGGACCAGTTTCATCGGTTCGTTTCTCAAAATGCCATAATTGTAAAAGTTCCATAGAAGCTTTTTGCTTTAATCATGAAATGCACATATAGATTGTTTTCAGACCTTTTCTGTTGGTGCCCTGAACACAACTTTATCAACCAAACCCAAAGCATGCGTCCTCGTCTCATTTTTCTTTCGTTCACATTTATGGATTTTTGCCTGTTTGCTCATCAATCTAAGAAAGGAATCATATAATTCATACAGAATCTGCCAACAATGATTTATGAAAATCCGAGTGATTAATCAGAAACATAAGCCCTGAGTGAAACAAACAAGCAGACGCGCGAATGAAAGCTTCATTTTGCAAATTGCAAAAGGCCAAACTTGTGCCAGAGGTGATGTAACAGCAGAGATATAATAAGCATGAAATGAGGACGTGCGCTGGAACTTTGTCGAGGCTCGGTTTGTTCTTCAGTCACTTCACCCTGTCGAACGGACAACAGGCCGCGTTGCATTTCGTCCCAACGAGAGATTAAAAGTTTGCCTTTGGTGTCGGGACGGGAAGAGCGAGACAAGGAGACGCCGACCTTCACTGGTTCCCTTCTCTCGCACACATTCTGTATCAGCTCTTGTATTTACACTCTCTCTCGGCCCAGAATGTGCTCAGAATTGCTTTACTGAAGATTGTTCAAGTTTTATAGCCACGAGGAAGCCCAGAGCATGGCCCAGAGGGGGTTATGGGTACTTTCTACCGCCGAAGCCAAGAGCAGCTGACCGCTTCCACTATTCAATTAAACCCGTGGCCTAAGTGCTGGAGTGGAATCACAGGGGAGGACAGTGGACATAAATATACAACTGCATGCACGCACACACCTGCCTGCTTCCCTATCTGCAGGACGGGCACAAGCATGCGTGCGAACGCACACACAAACACGCGTTTGCCCTTTGTTTCAGAAACAACAAAGACTATCTTCAGAAATGCAATACACAGTGGATTTCCAGGAGAAGAGTGGAAAGGAAATTGAAGCCATTAGAAACCTTATTACTTTTTTATCAGAAACTGGAGGATAGGCTTGTAGAATATAGAGAAAAGGGAAGAGAAGCACTGAGAGGCATGGAGATATGAAGATGGGAGGCGGCCGGGGACGAGAATGGAGACGGACTGATGTGCGTTAAAAAGGGAGGAGTTAATAGAGCAGAGGAAACAAATAGTTGCTGACGAAAAGAGAAAATTAAGTGAGAGAACGAGAGCGGCGGCAGGAAATGATCACGTTCTTGCGCTTTCAGCTCAAAAAGATGGAATTAAAAAAAAGGCTCAAACATCATGAGCTCAGTAGCAAAGTGTCCTCCGATGCTCTGACATCCTCCTTCAGCCCATTTCAGTCTGTGGGGGGGGGCTAGTATTGATGAATGAGGGTGCAGAGGATGACTGAGACGATGAAGGCTCCATGTGACGCGTCACTCTGCACCTTGAGTCTGCGTTTTCCTAATGAGGCGCGTGTGATTTGCATTCAGAGCACATTTGCATGTTTCACCCAGCTTTACGTCGGCGTCGCCTCGCTGCTGGAGTCATCGGCTCGCGGCGCAGACCCGCTGCAGGGTCGGGGCTAAAGTGGACTTTCCAGCATAAACTCTGCCACTCACTGGGGATCAGAGCGGCATCTTAATTTTACCGTGCATGAATGGAATGAATAAAAATGAAAGCAGCCTGCAGACACACGCGGTAAGCGAGCGTGGTGCTAGTGCGCAGTAAGTGTGGTGCTAGTGCGCGGTAAGCGAGCGTGGTGCTAGTGCGCGGTAAGTGTGGTGCTACTGCGCGGTAAGTGAGCATGGTGCTAGCATGCGGTAAACATGGTGCTAGCATGCGGTAAACGTGGTGCTAGCACGCGGTAAACGTGGTGCTAGCGCGCGGTAAGTGAGTGAGCGTGGTGCTAGCACGCGGTAAACGTGGTGCTAGCGCGCGGTAAGTGAGCATGGTGCTAGCATGCGGTAAACGTGGTGCTAGCATGCGGTAAACGTGGTGCTAGCACGCGGTAAACGTGGTGCTAGCGTGCGGTAAGTGAGTGAGCGTGGTGCTAGCATGCGGTACGCGTGGTGCTAGCGGGCGGCCGGCTCCTGCTGCTGGAGTTAATCCAGCAGCAGGTGCTACGCGCGGCGTGTTAACACCTAAATGCTCAGTAAACACAGGCCTTTGTGTCTGCAGAGCAGCTCCGTCGGTGGAATGAGAACAGATGAGGATACAGTAATGATTCCATAACCTGTGTGTGTCTGAACCCATTATCTGTGACTTAGCGCCTGTAGCCAGCATTGATGGGCCCTACGGTGAAGGGCCTGTAATAAAGCTCTTAAGTGTTTTGGGCGAGCCTGAAGCTCACAGGCCATTTCCTGCAGAAATCACTCGCGTATCCTCGGCCTCATCCCGCTATGAAAATGATTCGGTGGGAGATAACTGGCTTCCCCGTCGTACGACCGGAGGAAGGATTAGAGACAGGGATTTGTGAAATGTAAGAGACTTATTTACCTCTCACCGATGATGGGATATGATTAAATAGTAGGAAATGGAGGAAGGTGGGAGTTGACATAGCTCAGAAGTAAATCCTCCTCAGCCGTTTATTTGACACTTCTTGTCGTCTCCTGTGTGTTTATCAGTTATGCAGAAGTGAGAAACATAATGGGAATGAGTGTGAGACGTGGGTCTGATGCACATCGAGGTCGCCCGGCGTCAGACGCTCGCTAAAGTTTGGGTTCCACCGGCGTTGCTGCTGTGGCTGGAGTTTGTGGATGAAGCCCCTGGCGCGTGTGGCTGTAGCCTCATTTACGCTGCTGGGAAAGTGTGACCCCCTGATGTTTGGAGAAGGTGCAGAGACAGAGTACAGAGATGCAGATTGATGGGGCCGAGCAGCGATCGCAGCGCTGGTCGTGTGGAAGCTCCTGCCAAGGCTCGGCAGCGTGGGATGGAGGTGCCGCGAGGTCGCGACCCTCATTAACAAGGACGCGGAGAAGAGGCTGTGTTTTTCTTGCAGCATCTCCTCATTCTCTCTCTTTCGCTTTTATTCAGTATCTGTATCTATTTCACACACTCCCAAGTGACAAAGGATTTGAATTCGTATCAGAGCCTGGACTCAAATCCTTCCTTTGGATTAACCTACGAGGACCAGGGTCGAACTCTGTGTCTGTGCAGTTTGTCAGTCAGACAGATGTGTCTGTACTGATCCTGAGGATTATTGAACAGTGTTCTAAATAAATCCTCCTCCACAATTGTTGGCCTCCTCACACCATTCATTAACATCTGTAATGCATTTTGCACGACATTGTTACATTGAAGCTTTGAGCCACTAAATGGCTTAAAGAGAATTATGAAAATATGCTTGCACAAGGGGCGACCTCTAAATCCTCCCCCAGCAGAACCGCTGCGTTCCAGGTCAGAGACTTTAATTTTTCTGGTTTTACTAACAAATTTTCCAAATTTTCTTCAAATCCCCTGCACAAAAACAAGTCACTTTTTTTTGTTCAGCTCCGTTTCGGCTCAGATCTGTAAACGACCTGTGGCTTTACGCTACAAAGGCAGTCACCTCACAACAGAAAAGTTTTCTAAGCACTGATGGTTTAGGACACAAGTGAAACTTTTATTGTGAAAATCCTGTTCAAAAACAAACATTTTGGCCAAATTACCATCTCGTGTTTGGCTGTAGGAGAAGAGGATTAAAGAGACTGTGTGGCGGTTCTGACGGGTTCTGAGGCAGCGCCGGGCCTTTGAGCCGGGTCCATGGTTGGTGTAGAGGAAAGGGGGATTTTCAGAAGGTCCGCTTTGTCGAGGTGAAACAGAGAGCGGGGCTGTAAGCTTCCCAGAGCCGCCCGAGAACAGAGCGGGCTTAGCATCCAGAGAGGACAGCAGCAGGTTTTAACGTTCCCTAATTAGCTGCAGCACCCTTGTTTAATTATTAATGTCTTCAGTTGTAAAACCATCTTTTTTAGGCCGGGGCGCAGCCGTTTGCCTGTGTTTACCCTGTTTGTCCTGATGGGAGTGCGCTCGGCTCTGCTCCGAGATTCCAAACGGACAGAACCGTCCCCACAAGCCACTGACCGCAACAAGGCCCCGCGAAGCAGCAGGAGACTGGGAACGGAGACTGGGAACGGAGACTGGGAACGGAGACTGGGAACGGAGACTGGGAACGGAGACTGGGAACGGAGGCTGGGAACGGAGGCTGGGAGCAGGGGCTGAACTGGGATCCAGTTCCAGTCCTGCCACTGGGAGCATACCTTTGGATGTTTGCTCTGCTTTATCTCCAGTGTCCTCGCTTATGAGATATTGCTCAAAACACAAAGTTCTTAGCTTGTGTCTCATTCCTCTCCAAACCGCCGTCCCTCCAACCTCAGCGCCGCAGTCTATAAAAGGCAGCAGAAAAACTGAATCACACGGCTGCTGCTGCAGGAGCCTGAGGTTCAGATAAACAGTGAAACAATAGCCTGGACCAGAAGACTGTCACAGGAGATAAACATAGCGGGAGAGTGAGATATGGCGTTTCCCAGCAGTGTGTGTGTGTGTGTGTGTGTGTGTGTGTGTGTGTGTGTGTGTGTGTGTGTGTGTGTGTGTGTGTGTGTGTGTGTGTGTGTGTGTGTGTGTGTGTGTGTGGTTTGAGGTTTACAGAGTGTCTCCATCTGGAAACGCTCTGCTCTGCTGTTTTAACTGGGACGTGTAGGTTGTCTAAACAGCGCACACGCCCGTCGCACACAGACGGGTCTTGTTTCCCCTTTTTGTCGTCTGGAGCTCGACAGACGGACGGAGCGATCGAACTGATATGGAAAGTCAGGATGGTGGCAGGTGAGACGCCTGCAGATAAGAGCCCAAGACGTGACGGGTGGAGGCAGTGGAGTCCTGTGGTGTCAGGAGGAGGAGGAGGAAGAGGAGGAGGAGGAGAAGAAAGAGGAAGAGGAGGAGGAGGAAGAAGAGGAGGAGGAGGAGGAAGAAGAGGAGGAGGGGGAGGAAGAGGAGGAGCAGGAGGAAGAGGAGGGGGAGGAGGTGTGGCAGTGAAGACGCAGGTGGACCTGATGAAGAGGCCACAGCATGTCTGAATCTTACATCACTCGACCCCCGGTTGCTTGTATTGTACAACACTTGACAGTATTTTCATGTTTTTTATATTTTTTGTCTTGAAGCTTCCTTCCCATTCCTCCATCGTGGCATCTGCACCCGTTCCACCTCCACGCAGAGCGTGGCCTGTCAGAGGTCGGCCGGTGGCATTAACGTCACGGCCTCTCGTCACAGTCACATCTGGCGTTTCAGGCCTGAACCGAGGCGACGCTGGACCGCGCTGACTCTGCTCCTCGGAACCACAGGATTCTCCAGCCTCACATTTTTTCACTTATCTGTAGGTGACGGATGAGAGGCCTGTTAACCCCCCCCCCCCCAGCGTGATTAATCCTGGTTCGCAGCCTCACACTGGACAGCGTGTCATTTATTGTAATTGTTATGTATGTTATTAGTGTGAACAGGCCACTGCAATAATAAGCACTGTTGTTATTTTGATTAAGCCAATGAAAGGAGCCTAGTGGGCGACTATTGATCTACATATTGCGTAAGGCCCATGTTTCACAGTGGAAAGACACTTTCTGTGACACGGGGTCTTATTACATTGCGGTTTTGTCCTTGCTGGCTATAATTGCTCCAGTCTCCTCTTTCTCTGTCCTCATTGTGCGTCTGAACCTTCTAACGGGCGGCTCCGCAGCCATTGTCCAGGCTCATTCTTCTCTGTCTGCCTTTGTGCGCGTGAATGTGCTCGCCGCCGCGGCTCGTCTCAGCGTAATTGGACAGCGGCTTTGGGATAATTGTGAACTTTCAAACATTGGGAGATTAGTTCTGCTGCGCCGCCTTGATGTTTCATTTAGAAGGACTGATGAGAACTTTTCTCACACCAGGACAAAGTGAGCGAGACCAGCGGGCGTCAGGTCTGGAGGAACCTGACGGCTCCACTATGAGCACAGTTAAAGGACCTGCGTGTTTCCTGCTAAAGCGCTAACACGCAGCTTTGTTTGTTTGTCAAGCCTCAGTTCACAGGGCTGTGGTCACTGAACGGATCACATTTCCAGGAGCCTGTGTATAATTTACAGGTGCCAGGTTGCTGCTGTAAAGACTCCAGGAGCCTTTGGTAAATGGATGTTTGCTAAATGAACTTAAACAGACAGAAGACGTAGTAATTGGAAGTTTGAAGCAGTGGAAATACTCTTATTTTCTCCACTCTGCCCGTTTCATCCTTGTGAAACCTTCGACGTACTGATGCTCTTTGACTTTGCTCTTGGCCCGAACACAAAGGCGTCGGGCACCTCCACCAACCTCTCACCTCTGGAACACTGGCGCCCTTTTCTGACGGCTTTGTTAGCCATCTTTACATTTCTCCTCAGGATAAAACGCTGCCTCCTTTCATATGCGAAGCGCAAAGCAAAGTTAAAAGTGCAGCAGAAGTCCTGGAGCAGGAGACGGGTCGACGGCCCCGAGCCGTGGGCGGGAACTCACTGCGAGTGTCCGAGGAATTTGACCTTTTCTGATTGGGCGCAGCTGCTGTTTGTGAGCTCACTGGTTGGTTGGTAGAACCGCTTCATCCGTGCCTGGTTCCCTTAACTCTGCTGAGCAGTTTTCTGAAGGCTGAACTGAAGCCTGATGGAGGAGGGAGGCGTTGGATGCAGTCGACAGAGTGTTTATTTTTGAACACTGATCCTTTGATCTGCCAAAAACATAAATATTGATCGTCTTCCCAGTCCCCGTCCAGAGAAGATCACGGAGGCCAGGAGCCTCTTTGAACTGTGAGCAGTGCTGCGCTGAGCCTCTAGGGGGCCTCGGGCAAGATCTCATCCTAACGCCTGCCTCCAGATCACGCTGTACGGCCACAATGCGAGATTGTTCTATAGTTTATAATTTACTGTAACCAACTGTTAGACAAATCCCCCAGAGGAATATGGGCTTCGCCGCTATTCTTCCAAATTAAAATAAGGGGATAAAAGGAGATTTTTCTTTGCATTGCTCTTGTTTTTGAAGCTGAGTGAAGTATCGTCTGCCATCTGCCAGAGTTCGTCTTCCATGGAGTCCATTATCCGAGGGCAGTGATTATTGTGGGATGGACCTGTTTTGTGGTGCGCCAGTGTTTTGTTGGGCTCATTGAGCTAAATGCTGCTAGGAATCATCCAGCGTACGCGTAAACAGGCAACAGGAGTAATACAGTTGATGGGAAGGACGTGGGTGGACGGGGATTGACAATGAGGGTTTAATAGCATCTGATTTTTAATATCCATCAGCGTATCAACATACGGGAAAGGTCGGATGAGTTCTTCCTGTCATAAACGAGCTGCTGTTTGTGTCTGTTGCACCACATCTACACGTTGGTCAACGCAGCAGCGCTGCTTGTTTTTTGTCATATATGTTGTTTCTTTCACTCAGAAACAGCAGCAAACAACTCCGTCTTTCTGCTTTTCAAATGGCCCCAGGCTACACTTCAAATATGCCAACAAATACCCAGACACCAGCAAAGCTTTGGGCCTCTGATTCCCCTTCGGTCCTTATTCAGAAAAACAAAGGCGAGTTGTGTTTTGTCAAAAATTGATTTGGAGGCTTTTCGGTGCAGAGCTCAGCTGGACCTTCAGCGGAATCCTCACCGAGGAAGACGAGGCTCGGAAAACCAGCAAAGTGACCTCCGACCGGCTGTTTTATCTCAATAAAACCACTGAAATATTAGTTTCTGGCCGGACGGCAGAGCTATCGCTGATGAACGCCACCTCCAGCCTCCAGCGCCGGTCCAAAGCCCCTCACGCAACAGCTGCAGGATGAGGAAACACAATATCGTCTGTGATAGCGTTTAAAAGACTGGATTAAAGTACGGCGCTGGATTAGGGCCATCTCCCTCCACGACATCTGTTTTACTATAACGGATCACGGAGATTATGGGAGAAACTGCACGCTCTGTTACCAACACACGGCACAAGATGTAATCTCATAAAGTGATTAGAATCTGTGTTCTCTGTCTGCGCAAACAGAAAGAGCCGAACAAAGAGGCCGACGAGGAGGCAGATGATTGATGGGAACTGCTGAGGAGGCACCGGCTCAACGTTGTCTGTCTTCGAGGCCGGACTGTGGTTCTTCCTGCCCTTAATTAAAATCCCAGCTCGTACAGCGTCTCTGCGCTCGTGCTGTGCGTTTGTGGACCGGCTTCTCCGCGTTCACAGCACCAGTTCCAGCTTCATCCCTGAGTTCACGCGTCGTGGCTGTGGAGGCTTGTCTCTGTAGCTCAGCTCCTCGCTGCTTCCTCCGCCTCAGGTCCCGTCTTCTCACTGGGTCCTTCTCCACCTTTACGTCTTTTATCGCTGAGGTCGACCCGCTGCCTCTGCGACGATGAACCCAATTCAAACAGACCTGAACATGGACAGTGTGCGTCGACTCCCCACCATCCACTAATTAGTCACTAATTATCCAGGCAAGTGTAAACAATCTCAGCAGATGGCAAAAAGTGTGACATTAGCACTAACGACCTTGATCTGCGTGAGGCCGGTGGCTTCCATTCAGGAGCAGCCTGCACGCACGCACGCACACACACACGCATGCATGCACGCACGCACACACACATATACACACACACACGCATACAGATACACACACACAAACACACACACACAAACACACACGCAAGCATGCACACACGCACACACACATATACACACACACACTCACGCATGCACGCACGCACACACACGCACACACACACACACACATGCATGCACGCACGCACACACACACATACACACACACGCATACAGATACACGCACACAAACACACACGCAAGCATGCACACAAGCACGCACACACACACAAACACACACACACACACTCATGCACGCACACACACGCAGACACACACACGCACGCACACATGCACACACACATGCACGCACACAGATACACGCACGCACACAGATACACACGCAGATACACACACAGATACACACACACATACACACACGCACACACATGCACACGCACACACACACACACCAATACACACACACACACTCACGCATGCACGCACACACACATACACGCACGCACACACACACACACGCACGCACGCACACTGTATATAATGCTGCTTGTTGTTGCTTCATGGCTTTAAGGTTAAATTATGCGTCTTTAGCAGAGCCCCTTGCGTTACTTTGTTATTTCATGCTAATGATGCTCATTCCTGTTTTTAATCTTCTCTGTAGTAAACATTAGTTTTGCTGAATAACTCACATTGTGGCGCCGCCTCAAAGCAAAACTCTCATATTTCTATGTCCTTTATCTTTTATTTCATCAGTAAGTGTTTACACATCTGGCTTATCAAACATTTAACAGCGAGCGGCATCTTTCAGACTCCTGATGCTCAGGCTTTAATAAGCGTGAAGCGCATTAGTGAAGGACGAGCTGAGATGATCAGGACGCTGCTGATTCCAGGCTTGTGAAGGTCGAACACTTCAACATCTCCAGCTCTCTGCGCTGCTGGAGATGATTTGACACTCGTGCTGAAATACACACTAATGCGCGTTTTCACGCATCCAAACCCTTCAGTCAAGGCAACATTGTGGCGTTTTTTTCCTCCTGCAGCCGATGCTTTCACAGTTCGCTTTCTATTCTTCCTTCTGGACTGTAACACCTATAAAAACCTATAGAACTCTCCATCTTTTAGCAGAGATGCCGCGTGTATTAAACACCCTCCTTGGGCTTCTAAGTGAATTGAAGAGGCAGTGAAAGAGAGCGGCGGCGGCACAAAGCGAGCGGAAGCACTGAGGACACATTGTGAAGCCTCCACCACCCACCGCTCAGCCCCATCTGGGACACAGACGGAGGCGAGCGGCTCGTGGTACCTTGCTTTGAAGGACCTCAGCGCTTCATCCCATCCCACTATTCTGCCCTTTCCCTAACAATGAACACGCGCTTCCTCCCAGGACAATGCATCAAGCGACTTGTCCGCTTCATGGGAGCAGCCTCATGCAGCGGTGGGGGTGGGATGGGCTGAGGAGGAGACAGGTGGAGGCGGACGGAGCTGGTCCTCAGGAAGCCGCTACAGTAGGTACGAGCTACGGTGCTTCATCTGCCGATGTGCATGAAAACA
Source organism: Betta splendens (assembly GCF_900634795.4). Classification (NCBI taxonomy): domain Eukaryota; kingdom Metazoa; phylum Chordata; class Actinopteri; order Anabantiformes; family Osphronemidae; genus Betta; species Betta splendens. Next base: position 14,658,455 of record NC_040898.2, on the reverse strand, counting down.
AATAGACTCACACAGAGCAGTTGTAGTTCGCCTGCTTCATGGGAATCACGCTTTTTGGCCGCAGCCTCAGACCCTTGATGTGATGCTGTGGACACGTTAGTCCACACCTGAGCATGTGTCTGCAGGAGGTGTGAGAGGGTCCTGTCAGTGCAACATGGGGAGCGCCATCTGATATACGACGGGGAGGTGCAGCGTGCGCTTCATGCTAACGCTGCAGGTGGATGCAGGTTGATGCAGCTGACGGCGTCAGTCACCGCTGCTCCGCGCTTCGGCGGCGGTGACTGACTGAGCGATGGCTCTGACCTTCAGCAGTGACAACTCAACCACGCGTCGGCCCCTCCCCCCGGACCCGGGCGCGGGCTCCCCTCGGGCCGGGCCGGGCCGGGCCGGGCCGAGCCGGCGCTGATGGATGGCTCCGCCTCAGCCCTCCTCGCCGTTTATTAGGCAGAGAGGTTGCAGGACCTGTTTGAATGCAGTGTGCAGCGCGGCCGCCCATTCATCACCGGCTGCAGTGTCAGCTGAAGCTCCCAGCCCATAGGAAGTGCAGGGTTTAATACCCACGGCGTAGTGTTTGAGGCCCAACACGGGACGGCGCCTTTAATTCCTTTTGGTCTTTGATTAATGACAATCACATCCAAACTCCAGCCCAAACTGAAGATTTCCTGCCGCTGATTTAGTGAGTTTTCTGGGTAAGCGCACGTTTAGGATTCAGAGCTTCACTCGCTCAGTAATACCCAAACTGGCCTTTGGGCTCTGGCTTTGTGTCAGCTCTTTTACTCTGCTATGAATTGGATGCCACAGTGTGGCACAGATACGCAGAGAAAGGGCAAACTCATTTTCTCCGCGCTCGGCACCTGAACTGGCCTGGCGACGGCTTCGCAGGACTCCGTGAAAGCACGTCTGGCTCAGACGGCAGCGAGGCTGCTCACTGACGGCCATTGAGCCTCCAGGGACCATGTGAAAATTGGGGATTTGCAAGATTATCGCAGATTTAGATCACGGTTGTTTTTCTGGTCTAGAACAGGAAGCGGTCATATCAACAAAAGGCAAATTCAGCCTCATGAAGAAAGTTTACAGTACTTTTCCAAAGCACATCCAGATCCTGCAGGTTCGGCCACCTGGCCGCTCGTGTCAGTGTATCACCAGAGGGCTCTTCAGCACTGGGACATTATGGTGTGATGGGAAACAGCAGCTGCAGTGTGCAGGAGATCCTGCACTAATCCAATGGCAGAGTCCTCCTCTGTTCTGAAGAGGGGGAGCAGCTTTGCCTCTGGTTTGAGTGTCCACTTTTAGACAGATGCTCATCAAACAATGGGCGACATGGCTGCGGAGGCAGGAGGCGAAGCTGTCAGTCACAGGGCGGCCAATACACTTCTATTTGGAGGAGCTGTCAGTCAGCAGCCAGAGAGTGGAAGCGACTGGGTAGGAAGAGTCGGGGCAGGAGAAAATGACTTGGCTCGAGGAGAGGAGGAGAGCTGCCACTTCTCCGAGGCGGCTCCTGGAATCACTACCTGCAGCTGCTGGAGATAATTATGACACGGCTGCAGGGGACGTTATTGAATTAGATACCGACAGGATGAGCCGCTGCAGCTTCAGGTGCCTGTTTATTATGTTTCCGGCCTTTATGTCCCACTTTAAAGCACCACAAATGACGCGTGCTCTGTTCAAAAACGCCTCAATCCACCTGCAAACGCAGTAATTAACGCGTTTCATGTTTTCTTATCTGCCACTCGTGACGCGTTGGGCAGAAGCTCAGACTCATCCCTTCTCTAATAAGTGGAACGTCTGCTGCAGCTTCTTGACTCTCTACCTGCTGTTGTTGCTGCACAAATGTTAGGAAGCAGCTTCTTGTTGGATGGTGATTTGTGGACTTTCAATCATGGAGCTAAAACACCGCTTCGTGCAGGGTTTGCAATTTCAAGCGCAATTTGACACTAATCTGCATAGAAGCAGGAAGCGCAAATTGCTGCTTTTTCGGAGGCCCATAAACGCAGCTGCTGGTTCCGCCCGCTGTGGACCGGCGCCGGCCGCTGCACCGAGGCGGCGCCGCCGGCCGCTGCTCTGCAGAAACACCTCCACACAAACTCAAAGCTGTCTTTCAATCCCATTCCTGCTCCTGTGTTGACAGAAAGCATAAAAACAAGATTAAACTTCCCACCTGCCCTTTCGACGCAGCACTCTTTAGGTTTAGACAGAGAGATTTCTTCTTTACCACAGACACGTCTCACCACTCTACCGTTAAGAGAAATGTTGTAGTTCGACCTGCGCTGAATAAAAAAAACACTGAATCCCAATATGAAAACTTTTCTTATCTTTTTTTTTTGCACACTTCAAAACTCTGGCTGAGCTTTGGAGGAAAAATAAAGTTGAACAAGAAGTTTGGTTTTACAAAAGAAAATGTTGCGTTTCAGGAAGTTCAGGCCAGTTCCTGCTGGGAATGGAGCCGTGATGGAGTCCTGCCCTCTTGTGGGTCTGCTCGGATTGAATGATTTCACCACGCGTCGCGTGTTATTTGTGGGCGGCCGTCGGCCTCGACCGGTCACAACAAGGGGAAAGAAGAAGAAGAACAGAAGCAGACGTGACTGGAGTTTCTACACAGTGTTTAGAAAGCCTGTCTGCTGCTTCCCGTCAGCCTCTTCGCAGCCTAATACCCATCCAATAAGGCTTTTGGCTTAAGAGTTTCTGTGTGTAGTCATGTAAATAAAACCGTTGTTTTGCCCTCCAACCTAATCCTTGGACTTTATAATGCAGTTTAGCGTTTAGAGAATGTTTTTCTATCCTCAGCCTTTTAATCACACGGCTCCTCCAACCCAATTTCTGCCTCTCAGCCTCCTCCTGTCGGCTTTATCCACTTTTTCTCTACTTTCTTTCTGGGCTCTGAGTTCGCTGGCACAATATACTGTGGCCTGATCGCAGATTATGCCCAAATTGAAGGCTCATTAAAGAAAGATCATGGTCCCACTGAAGAGCTGTGAGCTTTTATTCTGTGTCCTTCGCTGTGGAGCAGCTGTGGACCCGTCCTCAGCTATGCATCAGGTGGCCCTGACCTGGTGGAACCAGTAAAGAACAAATACAGTGGACTAATGAAGGGAAACGGCTCCGGTCCACTTAACCACTGAGGTTGCTTCGTTTTGGATGTTCACACATGTTAAATAGGTGCTTGGAGGATGTAATCAAAGGGGCCGAGCAACAATTACTTTGAAAAACCCACACAGCAGGAGGTCGACGAGGAATGTGTGTCGGAAGGTGGGAAGGAGCTAATTGGCTCGCTGAGAAGTGAAAGGACTTTATTTAGACGTGCCCTTCGCAGGTGAGGCCCACGGGGACGGAGCCGTGCTCGTTTGCTCCCGCGGAGGAGGGGGTGTTTGCAGGGGGGGGTCCTTGTTTGTATGTAGATGCCTCCGTCTCACCACGGCACCAGCAGAGACGGGCTGAGATGGATGAGGTCGACGCGTGTGTGCGTTCAGGTGGAACCCGTTGCTCTGAGCCACAAGGACGCGCACGGACGCAGCCGCCACCGCGGACGCGTCCCGTTTTCTGGCACGGCGGCTGGTGCTGGTATCAAAAAGACAGTGGCGGCGCAGTAAAAGGCTCCTAACGAGGCCGTGAAGTGGGATTGTTTCCTGCTCTGGAATCAGGAGCGGTGCTGCATAATGGCCTCACTATCAGATGCGCCAGCGAATTGACCTTCACTAATCATCTTTTTCTAAGTGGCAATTTACACAATTATCCCCCAGATTTCTCTTTGAGAACGTCGTCTCTTCAAAGAACCCGTCCTCTGTGGCACGATGTGCCCACGCGCCAGCTTTTCAGAGGCTCCAACTTTTTAGGCTGGTTTGTTTGTGCTGGTGCTTGAAGCTTCATTCAGAGCGAAGTGACGTTTTTAACCCCGCGCGTTGAGCTGATGAGACGGAGCTTGTTAAAGTTCACTCTTAACCTTGGAGAGTGTTTGCAAAGAAAACATTCAGCTCAGTGATGAGCGTCTCATTTCCACTTCACGCTGACTGATTTTGTTGTTTAGCCGTTATTCACCCCAACACATAATGTGACATAATACTGTTTGAATGTTATTCTGCGCAGATAATGATGACTTTCAGTTTTTTCAGGGACGCATGTGAGACGCTTCAGGTGAAGCCTCAACTTCTCCCCGTAGTATAAATCAAGCGCACCCTGTCTAACAAGGATGAACCCGTGATTTAACCTCCTGCTGCAGATGTTTGTTTTTGGCGATAATGTGGCTGAGCTGCAGCATGAACGCCGTTCCTCCGCCGTCCGTCCGTCCGTCCGTCTCCACCGGTGCAGTCACTGAGCAGCAGTCTGCCTCATCCTCTGCTCTCTGTGAGTCCACCGCTGTAACCTGTCCATGCATTATTGAGCACCAAAGAACATTGTTCCAGCGCGTTAATTTTTCAGCAGGCCAGGGGTGGACTCAGACACACCCATCCACAGCCACTCATGCGTCTCCTCGTCCTCCTGCTGCAGCCGCTGGAGCATTCATTGTGTCCCAAAATGCAAGAATTGATTCGCTTCTATCAACATAACGGCGTAATATGCTCGGCGCTCCACACCCACCTCCACGGAGGTTTTACTTCCTGCATCTTGAGGGAAATTAAAGCAGCTTTCTCTTGAGCAAGCAAACACACACATGCGCTGATTTGCATAGAGACACATGCAGTGGCATACATTAGAGCACATTCCTCTCCTATTTCTCGTAATCTTCGCCCCACACGTGTTTACTGAAACTTTCGTCTCCTTTGTGCGGCTCTGTCAAGGTATTATCTGCTTAGTCTAGATTTGCAAGTCATTATTGGAGGTGGGGAAGCGTCGCTGTGGGGTAAGTGGTCCAGGTAAGCATGCACGCTGAGAGCTTAGCCTGTCGTGGCTAAAGGTTAGCGCATAGATTTACGAGCGCCGTCCCTCTCAGCCCCGGCTGTTTAAGGAGGCAGACGCTTTTAATGTTTGAGCTGCTCTGATTGATTGCGGCCAGACACTGCTGTCGTATCTGCACGCTAAGAGAGACGAGCGCAAGGGAGTGGACGGAAATATGAATGAGACGGGCTCAGGAGCTCCTGTCTGCTCAGACCCACTCTGCCAAGTCAATGTAAGGGGCCTGTTTATTCCCAGATCTCTGAGTTTTTCTTTCTTTTGTGTGAGAGACGTGACAACAAACAACTCCATGCAGACGCCGTGAACCGGTGTCCTTCACCCGCTGACGGTGAGTCCTTCTCCTGGACAGTGGATGTCTGCCAGCTGAGCTAAACTTAAGACCAGCACCAGTAGCGATTATTAGCCTGCAGCGTGGCCTCCTGGGACACGCAGGGCTACAGGCGAGGAAGAGGAGGAGGAGGAGGAAGAGGAGGAAGCAGCACAGAAACAGGCTGTTTGCTCATGTTAATGATGTGCACGTATGTGTGACTTTACAGACTCTGTATCAATGTGAGTGGACGGAGGCGAGGGGGGGGGGGGGGGCAGCAGCTGGCCCTGCTTTGAGAGTCTCTCAGGGACGAGAGGCGTATCAGTCATTGGCCTCACCTGCCACCGCAGCCACTCACACACACCGGACGAGGACGCGTCCGCGCCCACATTCATCAGCACGTTTTGGAGCTTCCCCATCGCGCTCGGCTCCAGACCGGCGCACTAAATAAAGACAGACAGTGGAACAGATTTTCACACCCAGTGGGGCTATTAGCAGCTCGGTTAGACCACCAGCGAAGCTCCATCCTCATCAGCATCACGCACACACAAAGTAACACACCCACTCACACACACAGAGTAACACACACACACACACACACACACACACACACACACACACACACACACACACACACACACACACACACACAGACACACACACACACACACACACACACGCACACACACACACACACACACACACACTTGTTTGCACGCGGACTCTTTCCTTGCGTATTAGCATTTGCTGTGTAGCCGGAGACGCGCTGGGTGTGTGTCCGCCTGCGTGTGTGCGACCCGCAGGCGGCAGCTGAAATATGGATGCCGTGTCCAGGAGCGATGGGGCCCCTGAGGATCGGGCGAGGAGGGAGGTAGCTGCTCACGGTTGCCACGGCAGCACCACAGCCTCCTGGGAGCCGGGAGTGTGACAGCTCGGCGTGTGTAGCACGAAGCTGCTAAAGCTGAGACAACGTGTCGTCTTTAGCTCAAATCAGACTCACCAGATGGAGTCAACTCAGTCGCTTTACTTTATTTGTGTTATATCTCGTACGGGGTTGTTTTGACCTTTTGAAGCCGTGTCCCTGACTGTACCTCTAGTTATTATAGGAATGAATTCTCCTGGTTCCTCTTCATTACGGATTCTCACCCCAGGGCAGACATTTGTACCTGGCACTGTTCTCATTAATGAGGAAGCAGATTTAATTGACTGCGTGCCGCACACTGGGCTGCAGAGGCCCGCCTGACGCTTCGGGTCGACCCGGGCAGCGACCCCGTGGGAGTGCGAGCTGCGCTGCATGGAGATAAGGGCCCTTGACGTAATTAATGCTTTGTGCCGTACAGGAAGCTGAGTCACGCGGCTTTGATACCTGTGGGTGTATTGGTGGTGGCTGTGGCAGGGTGGAGTCATGACACGCTGCCCAGAGCATCGCTTCAGATCCTGACCCCCCGCTCCTCGTCTCCATTTATCGCAGTTCGGCTGGAACACCATCGGAGCACAGTTTAAACTCTGAAACATAGCTGTAGGTTGTAATGGCGGTGGAGTCTGACAGATCAATACGCATCCAGTCCCCCCTGTTTTCTTATTATACTTATTTATAAAATGCCTGCTGAGCTACAAGCTGGAGCTGCACTCAGGTTAGCAGGAGTCAGAAGTCAGAGCAAAGTGCAGGCTATAAATATGCATGGAGCAGGTCCCGAGCTGTGAATATTCATGTTTGCTGGAATATGTCGTGTTTAACAGCTCTAGTTTGTGCAGCGTGTTTGTAGTTTTATTGATTCTCGTCCCCGCGTGCCCCATCGTCTCCTCACCTGAGACCTGTCTTTGCCAGAGCATTTTAATTAAACTGATTATTTCACTTTCTCAACTTTGGAGCAAAGTTAGAGTCTTCCGCAGCAGGACGAGTCTGGAGAACGTGTGCGGTTGTGAGTTCACGCAGTTCAGCTGGAACCGAGGCAGCCGAGCCGCCGCGGACCCAGAGGTCAGATCAGCTGTGGTTAATGGAGTCATTATATAAAGTGGTCTTTGTAACGATTTAACTAGAATCACAGTCAATCAGCAACTATTTTAAGTGAGAACGCTTCAAACTGGGGAGTAAGAATGTTTCCTGTGTTCTAGTAACGTACTTCACTTCACGGTTAGCGCTAATAACCTGCTAATGTACGACTGACTGCGCCGCTCTACCAGGAGCCGGGAGTAAATCTGAATGTGACGAAAGTAAAACGCGTGTAGATCATCTCTTTGTATTCGCTCCTTCCTTCAGTCCCATCCACCCGACGCCGATGGATTTGTCAGGCTACAATGGAAGAAGCAAATATCAGCACTATAGATCATCTCGACACTTTAATTTCGCCGCCTGATTATCAGTCATTCTGATAATTATATTATCCAACCATCCAATTAATGTGTTCTATATTTACAATGATCACCACGTAAGCTCGCCATCGCTCCATCATTCATCAGGCGTGAGATATTAGAGCCACGAGGGGCCGTGACAGTTTGTGGATGAGACGCGTTGATGGAGATGTAAAGATCATCATGTGTGCGAGATCCGCGCTCCTTCACGGCCAACAGAGCGCGTTGGAGACACACAAAAAGCCAACGACAGAGTGAAACAGAGTGGAGGCGAGAGAATGATGAAAGGATTTCATGCCGTCTCCTCGGCTTTGCTGCTCTGCTGTCTGCGTGTCTCGCTCGGAGGAGAGCGAGGCGCAGAGCCAGCGAGCTGCTGAGGAGACGGAGGCCGGGCCTGAGTCTGACCCGGTCTGAGCTCAGCACCCTGAGTCCACGTTCCGGGGGTTTTCTCCAGGTTAATCCCTTTGTTTTCTGATTCACACGCTCCAACCTCTTCTGTTTTGGTTCCCGACAGATGACGTGCCTCCCTACTTCAAGACGGAGCCGGTGCGCAGCCAGCTGCACCTGGAGCGCAACAGGCTGGTGCTGACCTGCATGGCCGAGGGGAGCTGGCCGCTGGAGTTCAAATGGATCCACAACAGCACCGAGCTGACCCGCTTCTCTCTGGAGTACAGGTGAGTGGCAGGTAGAGCCGTTGTGTTGGTGAGTAGCAGGTACAGGTAGAGTCGTTGTGATGGTGAGTAGCAGGTACAGGTAGAGTCGTTGTGATGGTGAGTAGCAGGTAGAGTCGTTGTGATGGTGAGTAGCAGGTAGAGTCGTTGTGATGGTGAGTAGCAGGTAGAGTCGTTGTGATGGTGAGTAGCAGGTAGAGTTGTTGTGATGGTGAGTAGCAGGTAGAGTCGTTGTGATGGTGAGTAGCAGGTAGAGTCGTTGTGATGGTGAGTAGCAGGTAGAGTCGTTGTGATGGTGAGTAGCAGGTAGAGTTGTTGTGATGGTGAGTAGCAGGTAGAGTCGTTGTGATGGTGAGTAGCAGGTACAGGTAGAGTCGTTGTGATGGTGAGTAGCAGGTACAGGTAGAGTCATTGTGATCATGAGTAGCAGGTGGAGCCATTGTGATGGTGCTCGGCGTGTTCAGTGCAGCTGGAGCCCCCAACTCGGCCTCGCACCGCAGACATGGCACGTTATTACGTCTGGTCCAACGCTCTGTGCTGATCTCAGCTCAGCAGCGTGTGATTTACACTGTACACCTGTGCAATGTAAATCACAGGAATGCAGCAACATTAATTCCACTGGCGATAACTCAGCTGCGTGTTTGCTAGTGAGGTCGCGGCGGCGGCTGGAGGTTTATTCTGCATGAATCAGTCGCTCTGAGCGCGGGTTTTCCACGGCAGCGGTCTGCGTTTCTGTGCTGCAACTGGAAAATATTCCGTATCGATTGACGGGCAGCGTTTGTTTGCATGTGGAAGGATGCGGACGCCTCCTCGCTCCTTGAGCAGCAGTTTTCTGCGCCGGGAGAGTGTCGGAGCGGACGGCCCCCATATTAATGAGGTTACAGTCGAGGTCCCCGCTGCTGAGTCCTGCTTTAAATATTGACACCGTGCGACTCGACCTTGTGTCCTCTGGCAGCGAATCAATGCTGCAGGGTGTGTGTGCAGACATTACCATTCAACATGTACTGTAGGTGAGAGCGGGAGCGACTGCAGTCACTGTGACCCGCTTTGAGTGGTGCCACTTCACCAGCAACTTTACACACTGACTGTCATGAAAGGAAGCAAACAGAAAACACTATTCAGATTTGACAGCGAGCATAATCAGGTGTCAGGTAAAGAAACAGGCCGGTTAAGCAGCCGTGTCTCTTTGAGGCCGTCCTCCCGCTTTCATCTCTCGCTCCTCGTCTCTTTGTTCATCCCTCGAGTTGAATCCGCTCCTTCGGAAATCCTGCCTTTTTTTTCCTTCTTCCAAACTGATATAATTTCACGGTAGCTCTGAACAAATTAACACGAGTTCAGGACAATATTCTCGCGCGTGTGGAGGAAAGTGATGACGAGCGCGGTTTGCTGATTGGATGGAGACGAAGGGAGCGATGCTAAATAAAGGCCGGCGGTGAGTTTTGTGCCGTTGTTCTGCGTCGTGGCTCCGCTGGATGTTTAGTGATTTCAGGTTTTGCCACAAAATCACAGCAAGAGTCTGAATTAAAGTATGAAAATGAACATTTGGTGGATTTTAGCTGCTGTGAGCAGGATTTGATTAAAGCCAGTCCCACAAAGAGGCGAGTTGTCCACGCGCGGAAGCCGAAGACGCGACGTGTGTTTCTTTAAATACGTTGACAGACGAACCAGAAATCTGCGCCATCGCGCGTTGTTTACTGCAGTGGATTATGTGATTTAATTGAATTTCGTTATCCGTGTTTCTTTTGTCACCTAATGAGATCAGCGACGTTCTCATTAAGGCGAGAGACTCGCAGTAACATCCAATTACAGGCAGACGGTGACAGAGACGCGCGGCCGCGAGGAGACGCCGCCTCGGACCTTAATGGATGCTTCTGTCCCCGTCTCGAAGCCCAGATACAGAACTTCACCTCTGAGCCTGAGACAGACTGAGGCCGCGGCCGCTTGTTTTCCTCCTGCATGTGTTTGACGTCTGACTGCATTAATGATGCTCCGCAGAAACAGGAGAATCTACACACAACAGCAGCTCTTTTAATTAAAACTCGTTGTTAGTGTCATTGCATCCGTTGTCCTATAATAAAGGAGGAGCTGCAGGCGAGAGGAGGAGGAGGACGCGTGAGGAAGAACAGCTCGGTCGCTGCGGTGAAGCTTCCCAAACCTTTGGTGCCGACCCACATTCTGCATGGCTGGTTCTGGTACCAAACCCGTGTGGATCCAAACTCTGAGCATCAGCAGCAGGTTGTGTGAAGCGAGGTTCTGCTTCGGACGGGTTTGGTCCCTGTGGACCCACGCACCCTCATCCCAGTTAATACAAACATGCAATCATCAGTCCCTAAAACAAACAGTGACGCTGCTGCTGCTGCTGCTGCTGCTGCTGTGACTTCACTTTGTTTTATGCCAGTTGTTGAGGAGTCGTTAATGAAAGTAAAGTGGCATCAGACTCTTATAGGAGGCGACGACCTCTTCATAAACTCCAAACAGCAGCCGGATGAGGCGTGACGCCGCGCATCAGCTTTTATTACGCGTCATAAAACGATGGCCGGAGACGCCGGCTAATGACACGCACGCACTTTCAGAGCAGGTTGGGAATTGTTTGCGGTGGGAAATGACACGAGGCCGAACTAGTGGGAAGTGACGGGATTAAACGTGAGCGTCATTAGCAGCTCCTGCAGATTTATGGCGCTTTGGAGCGTCTTTTCATGCTCTTGGGGCATAATTACAATGTCCTTGTGGTTTATAGTTTCACTACTGGAAATTTAAATCCAACGTCATTGAAGCTCACCTTGACCACAGGTGCTGCGTTACTGGGAAGAGCACCGCTCTGCTCTCCAGGCGTCTCCTGCCGCCCCTCCCTCCTTCACCCCATCTTCCTCCATCTCTCTTCATCCCTGCATCTCTCTCCATTCCTCCTTCTCTTCATCTCTCTCCATCCCTTCATCTCTCTCCATCCCTCCATCTCCCCATCCCTCCATCTCTCTCTATCTCCCCATCCCTCCATCTCTCTCTATCTCTCCATCCCTCCATCTCTCTCCATCCCTTTATCTTTCTACATCCCTTCATTTCTCTCCATCCTTCCATCCCTCCATCTCTTTCCATGCCTCCGTCTCCCCATGCCTCCATTACGTTCACACTCCCCGGCTCAGTCCCTCCATCCGTCTCCCTGCCACTCCTCCGTCTAATCATTCCTCCTGAGTGGGACTAATTAAAGGGGATCTGACGGAGTGAGCTGACCACGGGGACATCAATCAATCTCTGTCCGACACGCGAGCCCCCGCTGACTCCCCCAACCTGCTGCCAACACGCAGCTCCACAAAGGTTAATTGTATTCATTATATAAGGGACAGAGAAAAGCACGGAGACGTGTGGATGCAGGCCAAAGTCACCCTGAAGGGCCGAGGCTGCGGGTCAAACCCGGGGCACCGGCACCACCTGCCAGCGTCTCCACCCCAGCGCATCTGGAGCTCTTAGCTCTCGCTCGCCCCACGGCCGCGTCCCTTCACCTCGTCTCCATCTCCATCTCTGCATAAAGCATCAGGTAATTGTATTAATTTAGCTGATGAAAGGGGTCACACATCATTACCGGGGCCTCCTGATCAGCTGATTAACGCGCTCGTGGCTAGAACTAGTTCATTTGGGTCCACGTGATGCTGCTGCTGCTGATGAGGTTTGATGCTGCTTCTTTTTTCAGTTTAAGACATTAGCAGCAGCTTTTTGAAGCTAGCTCTGCTTTGTCATGACGTTAGTCGATATCTGTGTGGGAGACGGGACTGTTTACTTTCATTTTGCATGAGGCCGTCAGTGATTTGTGTGTCTGTCCACCCACGGAGCAAAAGGTGCAGATTCATTAGTGGTTGGTTCTGCTGATCAGCTGCCGAGCGTCGTTCTGTGGTGGTTGTTGTCATTAGGAGGCTGGTTTTCATCTGACGCTCAGTTGCTTCTGTCAGATGTGCTTAAATCGACACCTCACTGCTGTTGTTGTCGTCTCCCAGTCGGCCGAGGCAGATGGCCGCCCGCCCCAGGCCCGGTTCTGCTGCCGGTTCTAACTCCACCGCGCCCCCTTTTGTTTATGGTATTTATATTTTATCATCGTACATTCAAGCAACGTTGTTCAGCCCTAAAGGCACCGAGATGCTGCTCTGCTCGGAGGCACAATTTCTGTGAGCCGGACCAGAATCACTAGAACTTCAAAGACACGCTGGTTCTCTGTGGACGGGTTGGTGAGCGCATGTAGATGTTAAATTTAGTGTAAGTCCGAGAAGCTAATCTAATTTTACAGCGTTTCTTAGGGCGTCTCTTTTTCCCCTTTGCCTTCAGCAAACTGGCACCTGATCAATCAGGAGCCTAAATGTGTTTGTAAGTGGAGCCGGATCGGAACTGAAGACTGACCTGTTCACCTTATGAGACGCATGCATTCCTGTGCAGAGTGGCTCAGATTAAACACGTACAGGTGGCTGCGGGCCGATTCCTGGCGTCTGCATGCTGTGGACGCGCCCGTGGAGGTTTGCTGAAGCACTTTTACAGCTGGCAGCTCCACATTTCTGCCTCTGCAGCGTTTAGGACGCATTGGAAAGCTGGTGCTTGGTGAGTGGACACCTGCTCTGGAACCAGCAGTCTTTTAGGCTTCTCTCTCTCACGTGCGTCTGCTTTATTGTGGCTATTGATCCTAATGAGCCCTGTGGTGTTTCATTGTATCTTACTGACGTTTTCAACCATACAAAGTCTGATGAAACTTTCTACAAGTGGATTTCAACGTAAAAACACTTGGTAGAAAAGTTAGTAATTGGATATTTGCATACGACATAATTGAAATCTTAGCTTGGTTTTGAACAGAAGTGCTCTTGTTACTGTGATTTACAGGATATCTATAGCAGCTTGCGAGACAACTTTTAATTACAGCATTAGTGGAGTGTTCACAGAATTAATCAGCTACTTACCACTTCTGGTTCTGGCGTCAGATGTGTCACCAGATGTGGCTCAAGATGCACAAAGCGCCTCTCGGTCGCGTCCCTGCCAGCGCGGTGGCGTGTGAGCTGCTGCCGCCGCCTGGCGGGGAGGCGGTACTGCAGCCGGGCCGGACACTGACGCACCTCCGCTCCAACCGGGTCCCCGGGGTCTCCTCTGCGTAGATGAGCTTCTATTATAGGGGTTGAAACGTCAGCGCGTGTCTTGAGGGACGGCTTCACTGAGGTTTGCCTCCCGAGCATCATTATCATTGGAATAAACAGCCGCTAAGCTGTTGTCCTCGGTGCCCTTGTTCCTCTATTAGACCGTCTTCAGTTTGTTTGCACTCAGACGCTGACGTTGTGTGTTTGGGCCTTTGCTGCAAATCCTCGTGTTTGTGCACTTACACAAGCACCTTGCTAATAATTACTTCAGCAGTTTAAGCTGACGGTTGAAGAGGCTTCTCACGCGTGTCCTGTGTGTTTGTGCTTATTACAGGTACCTCATCCCGTCGCTGGACCGCTCCCACGCCGGCTTCTACCGCTGCATCGTCAGGAACCGGGTGGGAGCTCTGCTGCAGCGACGCACAGAAGTCCAGGTGGCCTGTAAGTATGTGCACAGGAAGACGAATGGAGCGGTGGAGCAGCCAGTCGCCCACTCTCTGCTCGGAGCGACAGATGCTGGGGGTCGGAGGTCTCCCGGCGTCTCATTGTGGGTGTCGTCCACCCGGACAGCTGTTCCGCTCGGCGTTCTCATTAGATTGATGTTGTTGCCGCGGTTGTTTTCTAACTTTGCTTCGTCTCGCTACGACTGCCGCTTATTTCATTGTCTGTCTTTGTCAACAACATCTGTCGCTTCCTGGCGTCGCCGCCTTCCCGTGGATTTTTCGGCGCCGGCTTCGGGCCTCGTTGCTCTCTCGCCATATAAACGAGCAATTACAGGCGCGCGGCTTGGGATCCGGCCTCGGATCCGGCCTCGGGTCCGTCCTCGGGTCTGGGGTCGGGTCCGGGGTCGGGTCCGTCCTCGGGTCCGTCCTCGGGTCCGGCCTCGGGTCCGGTCTCAGGTCCGGCGTCAGGTCCGGCCTTGGATCCGGACTCGGGTCTGGTCTCAGGTCCGGACTCGAGTCCGGGGTCGGGTCCGGGCCTCGGGTTCGGCTCAGGCGCCGCCGTCCTCTGGCCCTCCACCTGCCAGCTTCACCGGCTCCTCCTGTGGCAGTAACATCTGAGTGGATGTGACACACAGCTATACCTGACTGAACAATGCGGCCGGCCAGGCGTGAGGCGAAGCGAGGGGGGATGAGGGGGAGGAGGGGGAGGACAGTCCCACCGGTCCCCCGCTCTCCACCAGCAGTCCTCGCTTCCACCGCTGTGTGTTTTTGTTCTCGCCTTCCTCCTCCTCTCTTGACTTTGTCTGCTGTTTGGCTGCCACTGCTTTCTATTTATTTCTTGGCTCCCACCCTCTGTTATTCTGCTCCTCTTTTTTCCACCTCTTCCCATTTGCATAATTCTCTTGGTCCAGTCCGATCAGTTGCTCGTGAAGGGGCGCGGGCAGCGAGGGAGAGAGAGAAGGGAGAATTTAGGACACCTGCAGGAGAAAGGGATGAGGAGATGTGGGAGCGGAGGGAGGGAGGACGCTGTTTCATTTAGGATTGCAGAGACTCACCTCGGAGAAAGGGGCGCATGCGGAGGCATTAGAGCTTAGGGAACGGGGAGGAGGACATCGCATCACCCAAACTGCAGATCAAAGTCAGGGGATTTGCACAGTTCCCAGATTTTCATTTGAGCTAAGCAGCACAGCTGCACAGCAAAGCCAGATTACCTTTTTATTCTGTTTGAAAGAGAGCGAGAGAGAGAGAGAGAGAGGAAAATAAGATTGCAATCAATGCACAAGCACTCAGACATACACATTTCAGAGCCTCACGCCTTGATCTCTGCGTGGTTCAAAGATATTATTAATTCCACAGTCTGCTAATATTTGAAATGAAGTGTTTCATTTTTATTGTTTTCCTTTATTGGAAAAGTCAAACATGGCAACGTATTTACAGTTTCTGCGTCATCCGAGAACTGACAAAGCGACAGGATGAGGGTCAGTGGGAAGGTTCCTGGTCTGACCGTGGATCGCGCTCATGGATCGGCGGAGCAGGAATATTAGTGCAGTATTTTTACCAGCTTAAAGATATAATGATCTGGGGAGGAATGAAACCGCGGTAACAAATGAAATGTATTATGAGATAATAGAATAGCAGCGGCGCTGCTACGTTGAGTAATGCACACATTTAGAGTGGGATCCAGATTGATTGCCCTCGATACATCCCCGGAGGAGGATATGGAATATGAATATGAGTTAATTTAGCGTCCCCTCGCTGTCCCTGTGCGAGTCATTACTGGCTGCCGAGCCTTCCTCCATGTGCTGCGGGAACCATGGGAACCATGGCAACCGCGGCGCTGTCCGTCAAAGTGGCTCGACGTAACGTTTCGGGAGCAGCAGATGGTGGAAGCTCTGTGGGCATCAAAAGTCAGGCTGATGAAAGCAGGGAGGTTTGTGCCGCCGTTCTGCTCGCGTCCTGCTAATCTGCTGTTGTTGTGTCTTTGCCTGTAGTCATGGGCAGCTTCGAGGAGGGCGAGCGCTCCCAGTCGGTCTCTCAGGGAGAAGGAGCCGTCATCCCAGCGCCGCGCATCCGCAGCTTCCCTCAGCCACAGGTCACCTGGTACCGAGACGGACGCAAGATCCCGCCCAGCAACCGCATGTGAGTACGCGTCTGTTGGACGGTGAGAAGGTCCGCTCAGAACCAGCACCTCTGTGCTCCTGCGTCTCTCTTCATTTTGCTCTGACGGCTGTTTTCCCGCACAGCGTGTTGTTCCCCTTCACTCTAAGTGGAGATATTTGGATCCGTGTGTTCTCCCTCGTCTCCGGTGAAGCTCCAGCAGCAGGTGGACTTTCTGTGACTCTCATCCGTCTCATCACATCTGCATTTGGCCCCAGTGGGAGCCTGTTCTCACACCCTGAGCTAGAAAAGGCCGCTCGCTCGCTTCCTCCCGTCTTCTGCTGGAAGTGATTGAGTGAAAGGTGAATGCTGTGGTCGCCAGTGTGAAGATGCTTGAAGGGAGCGGGTTTGATGAGTGATCACAGTGATCATTCAGCTCCTTCTTGCCTCATTCGTCGTGGCCCTCTTCCACGCTGTCTCGCTGCTTTTGTCTCCATTAGAGGCCCCCCGCTGAGCCTGCTTTGCTCCTCTTCATCCCTGCTTCCTACCTTCCAGCACTGGGAATGCTAATTCTGTGCACACAACCAAGGTCACAGTGTGCAAAATAGCGCGGCTGATAACAGGCGACGCTTTTATTGAAAATCATTTAATTGAATTTGATTCGTGCCACTAGCGATGACTCTGCAGAGGCATCAAAGCCTCAGCAGCGAGGGAGAGCGAACCACGAGCCCTGATGAAAGCCCTTCCCGTGTAGCGGCTCCCTCCAGAGCCGCCTCCTTGGGCCTCTACGCATAACGGCTGCTATCGCTGTGAGGCTGGTGGATCCATCTGCAGAATCTGTGCACGCCAGGTGTTTGTAGTGCTGCACCACAGGCGAGGTCACAGCAAAGACGACAGGGAAAACAAATGAAAGCTACATCTTTGGTGACCATTTTCACTTTCATTTTCATATCTATTACTTTTCCACTCTGTGATTTCACTCCCTTTTTTCTGTCTCCTTTCATTGTCCCCTGCTTCTGCTCTGGCGCTTCAGGTGTCATAACTTTAATTTGCAGCCTCTCCGGGGGTTCGTCACGCTGCCTCTCTGTACTCTGCTTAATCACACCTCGGCAATAGAGAGGAGGGGAAAAACAAGCAGACCCAGAATAACTGTGTAATCACCTCCACACAATCTAACAGCTAATAAAATTCACACTTCCTCTACTGGAAGTTACACTTGGGCTGCGTTCTGTTTGTGTTTGCGGTGATGTGATGTGTTCGGCCTGAACCGTGTCCGCGTGTCACCCTTCACAGATGACACACTTGTCACAGCGTCGTCTTGTCTTGTCTTGTCTCGCTCTCGTCTGAGGAGCTCAGATTTCACCGCAGGAAGACTCGCAGCCGATCGATTGCAGGGAAAGCGCGGGTCCCCTGCAGACGTCTGAGGTAATCTGGGATCAGAGGATACGGTGGAGAATGTGGGTCCGTCCCTGCGAGGCTGTGGATGCAACCAGGCCTCACAGCCGAGCATAATAGCTTAAATGAAGGTGACCAGTAAGGAACCAGTAAGGAACCAGTAGCCAGAGCAGTAAAGCCAGCATGCATGCTGCAGCGTGGACCCGGCTCTCCTCACAGAAACCCTCCGTGGCTCCGGCTGCCAGCTCTCGCTGAGGCCGCGCTGCTCTGGCTTTGGCCTCTGCAGCTGTTGCTCTTGGCTCGTCCGGTTCCGTTGCAGAACACATTCACTTTTTGCAGTGTTTGTAACGCCGCTGAAGCGCAGGTAGACATTAATCTATGCTCTTCCCCACGTCTTTGTCGTGTGATGTAGAGCAGCGGCACAGAAAAAGGACTTATTTAGCAGCAGCGCTCATTATTCTTGCCTTATTGAATGCGGATGCTTCTGGCAGGGTCTCTCCCATTCTGCTGGCGTGATTTGTTGTGTTATTTTGGAGGCTTAATGTGCTGTATAATCAGAGTCTCCTGCAGTAAACACATTTGCCAGCGACTGTAGAGCTGCTGGCTGGAAGGTGAGGCTGCAGCTGAGTGTCCATCACAGACTCGCCCCTGACAACGCGCTGCACCAACTGGCTTTTTCCTCCAACAAACTTTGCACGGACACGTGCTCATGGATGAGTCTGCACACGCGAAGGAGGAGGCCGACATGAAGGAGTCGTGGGAGGATGGATCTGTAGCTGCCGGTCAATTAACGGCTGCTGTCGGTCTGCTATGGATTCCCCGTTAGTCAGGAGGCCGTCCTGCACCTGCAACAACTGACTGGCATTAGTCAGGACCCAACGCTGCAGCGCAACGGCTAATGAACTTCACCAACAATCCCTTTCAACAACACAATTTTCCCTCTGGAAATAATATTAAGCTGTTTGCAAATAGCGGTGATGAAGGTCGGGTGCGTTTCTCTGTAAGTAATAGACGTGTAATTATAAAACAGACTGGCAGATGGTGAACAGCCCAGTAAACAGAGGAATGCTGCCAATAATTCCTAGTTTGTTGATACCTTTGGATGCAAATGAATGACGTTTCCATGAATTGACCAAGGTGTCAATCATCAGGTTCAGACTGTATGACTGAATCCAGACATCAGGCGCTCAGCGGGGAGCCTGGTAATCACCGGCCTTGCGCTCCAGATGACCCTGACCTCCCTCCGTATGCGGGACATCCTCTCATTCTTCACTGAGGATGATTTTCTCGACACTCACTCATCCCTGAGCAACGGCGGAGCAGCCAGCCAACAGTGAGCCACAAATCTCCGGTTCATGCCCCCGGTGAGAAAACAAGCGGCTGTTTTCCTGAGCAACGCTCCTCACCTCTCCTGGTCTCTCTCCATCCCCAGGAGCCGTGGCTCTTTCATCACCGGAGCCGGCTCTTATTCCCCCTCGCGCCTCGTCCGACCGGCTGCTGCTTGTAGCTTGACTCATACCTCGGCCAGTGGTGAGAGCTGCTGATCCGCCAGCGCCCGTGTTCCTCCTGGGGGAGGCCATCAGCCGCGCAGGGCCATTCGTCTGCATGTAATGGAGGTCTGAGGCTGTGGAGCGAGGTGAGGCCTCACGGCCCAGCGGACGGGGACGGCCACAGCAGATGGAGTGTGCGCTCAGCGATAGAGCGGCCGACTGTCAAAGTGTGTCACCCCTGGATTAACACCGCGACATATGCACAGACGGCGGCTGAACCAGATGCAAACACACTCCTAAGCCTGTGTTTCGCATTACAGAATCCAGGGGTGTTTTCTGAAGCGTGCATTTGATTCGGTGCTAATGGAATTAATTACCAGGAGGCTGGAACGGCTCCATCCTATGAAACGTGAGCCCTTATGATCGCTGCTGATTACAGAGACAGGGAGCCGGCGGACCCAGATTGATCCGCGACAGTGTAATTGCATCCACGACTGCTTCTTGCTGGAAGCTACTCTGGCTCTTTGCACAGTTGGTTGGGATGTTTCTGAGCAGCTGTCCGGCCTGCTGGGCTCCGCCGTGCACCGCAGCTCCTTCTGCAGAGACATAATGGAAAAGGAACAAAAGGGAGATGCCGGAATCAGGAGGCAGAGCCGTGTTCATACATGTCTGATTTGTCCACATTTCCCAGCTCTTTGGTTTGATAAATCCCTGCGACGTGCCGGATGCGCAGGGAGGCCTTGTTTCAGGGAACCTCAGGCAGCTGCTCACACACAGATGGGGGACGGAGGACGAGCTCCGTGAGCTCCAGCGACAGGACATTAACTCAGACGCTGGTCCCATCTCCATGTTCACCCAGACTCCTCTTCTCCCTTGATGAACCCGCAGAGCCCTTCATGCTAACGGGCTCGTTCTTCCTCAGATCCCGCGGCCCGGCTCACGCGGGGAGCAGTTAGATCTGCTGTAACAAAGTTCTGTGTGACCCCCACTGCAGCAGCTCTGATTACAGGCTGAGTGGAGCGAGCGCTCAGCAGGGGGCCACATTAAAATCAACTACAAGGGGGAAAAGCTGCCTTCTGTTCCCTGCAAGGTTGATGAAATCAAGACTTTGCTTGGATGATAGTGAATTATTAGTGAAAAATTAGTTTTTGCAAGTACTTGGACTGACTTGTTGAGAAGCGAAGGGTCTGTGGAGAAAAAGGAAACCGAATAAGAAGCGGGGACTCAATTTTATCTCCTGCATCGCTTTTCCCACCCTCTATATTCACCCTCAAGAGGTTCTTACTCCACAGGTAAAGACTTTAAGCTCTGGATTGTGTTCCTGTTTTAAAAAGGTCTCCGTAAGTGACCCGAGATTCATTTGGAGCTTTGGACATTTCCGCTCTGCCCGCATCCCTGAAGGGATCCATAATTCATGGCTGTGCGTCCAGGATGTCACCACTCCAGCAAGCCGGCATTAAATATTTACCGCGGATCATAAGCTGCAGCTATTGAGGCCTGCCAGCCCCTTAAGAAGACTGTTTTCAGTCTGAGAATGCGCGAGGAATCAGCAATGAGCCCTGTCACATATTTTAAAATCAACCTCTCCGGGGATGGATCTCATGAGTCGCAGCCTGTAGCACGTGTTCTTCGTCCGTCTGTGGAGCTGGTTTCGACTATCGTCCACGTAGAGTTTCCTGTTTGGGTCTTTAAGCAGGTGGGAGTGGATGGAGAGGTGGCCGTCGCCACTGAAACTCGCTGTGAATCCAAGCTTTTAAATTGTTATTTATTGCTAACACCGATTTGGTGCTGCCAATATCTCCGGGGACTTTAAAGATATTGATATTGATTTGTTTCCCTGACAGCGGTATTTGTCTGGGAAACCGAGCTTTCCAATAGTCCTGTGACTGAGAGGCCGTCTGTTGCCAAGGAGCCATTCAAATATGCAGATGTGTTGTTTGACCAGTGTGAGTGTGGCCTCAGATGTGCAGCATGTTCTGTTTGTCTCTTCCAACGTTAAGCGTGTGGTGAAGGAGGGAGATGCTGTGTGGCCAGAGGAGGCCCCGCCCACGCTCCAGCGCCCTGCGGTCGACTGGACAGGCGCCCATAATGAGAAAGTATCGATCGTAAACTCTGGAACATGAGGCGACAAGCAGAAGAATTTCTCACTCATGAGTTAGAACTTGATAATGACGAGAGGCCGGGTTCGAGCCCCAGCGGAACACCTGCTGCGGAACGGCCCCGCGTTTTCCTATTCAGGTGTAATTTCAGCAGCCAAGACAACGCTGCTTCTTTGCCAACAGAGCGCGGCTGCCAAAGCGCGGCCCACAGGAAGCAGAGGGTACAAATAGCCAATTAGGAGCTGCGGGTTATTGTGCAGACTTATCATATTTCAGGATGGACCATCAGGAGGAGCACAAACGGGGAGGATGTCGATACTTCCGCTTTGCTCAGTCAGCACCAACACATTGTTTACACCTTGTGGATCGATCGGCCTAATGCTGCTTGAATGGCGTAATTAAAATGTAAAAAACGTCTAATGCGCTTTTCAGCCGCCGCATCGAGTGTTCAGCTCCATGCAGACACTGAGGGCTGAATGAGTGCTTCAACGCTGTGTGTGTGTGTCTGCAGCGCCATCACGCTGGACAACACGCTGGTCATTCTGTCCACGGTGGCGCCGGACGCCGGACGCTACTACGTCCAGGCAGTGAACGACAAGAACGGAGAGAACAAGACCAGTCAGCCGGTCACCCTGTCTGTGGAGAGTGAGTATCTGCACGCACACGCGCACACACACGCACACGCTTATACACATGCATGGAAACACGCTTAAACACACACAGTTACACACAGACACACACACGCTTAAACACACACATATACACACGCACACACACAGTTCTGGGTATTTGCTGCTGCAGGTCACAGTGATGCATGTGTTAGCGTAGCAGCCTGCTGCGAATCCGTCTCACACAAAACGCTACGAGTCTTTCGACTTTCTGTTGCCATGTACAGGGTTTGGTGTGTGTTTTATGCGATCAAGCTGCTACTTTGACTCAGACTTTGCTCCGCTGCTACTACTGTGTCAAATGCAAGGAGCTCAGCCTCCGAGATCAGATTTTATTTCATTGCACTGAAGTGTGAAGTGGAGGAGGGGGAGGCTGCAGGGGCACAGACACAGTGTGTCGCTGCCAAGTTGTTCTTAATATTCACCAGGTTCCTAACACAGGGTGCACAAATCAAACCGGTTCAACTGGCTGCAGCTCCGCGCAGGGAAATGTGAGAGGAGACCCGTGTAACAGACAGCGTCTTATGACAGGAAGCGACGAGGGAAGAGGCGAGGGCAGATATTACAGTTGACAACACGGGAGCAGACGGAGCCTGTGGCCACGCTGGACGGAGGTTATTACAGCGGAGCTGGAACCGTTCAGGACAGGCAGCGAGCCGGTGGGAGGCCTCTGCCGGCTCGGCTCGCTTCAGGAGCCATGTCCTGCATTTACATGCTCACGCACGCACACGCACACACACACACACACACTAGTGCAGACTGTGCAGAGAGCAGAGGACGAGTAGAGCTTCATTACTAAACTCACTAACCTGGGATCCTTGCTAAAAGGGGGGTTTACTGTACATGCAAAAATGCCAAATGCATGAGGTCACGGTGACCTTTGACCTTTGGAAACCTTCCTTTTGTTGGTTCATTGAACATTTGTGTAAAATTCAAAGGTCGCATTTCAAGGCTGGCTCAGACCTAAGGACTCATTAACCTCTCAGATAACGCAGGCTCTTCCACTCTGTCTGGTGAAATGAGCCCCAACACAGTATGAAGCGCTTGTGTTCTCCATCCAGCTGGCCAGTCCTCAGCCCTCAGCGCACGGCTGCAGACATGGCCTCTGTTCAGTCTAATGATGCAAGATCAGTACGATTGAGCCGTGACAGCGCCCTCAGCTACATCTGACATGTGCAGCCACGAGCGCACTCCCAGGGCATGATGGGATTGACGGATCAGTGCGTGTTTATCACAGGCGTGACACATCTCCAGCAGACACACACACACACACACACACATACACACACACGCACGCACGCACGCACACACACACACACATACACACACACATACACACACACACACACACACACACACACATACACACACACATACACACACACATACACACACACACACACACGCACACATACACACACACATACACACACACGCACGCACGCACGCACACACACATACACACACACACACACACACACACACACACACACATACACACACACGCACGCACACACACACACACACACACACACGCTCTGTTCACATTCTGATTCATTCTGTGCTGATGTGTGCAGATGTGGGCGGTCCTGCAGACCCCATCGCCCCCACCATCATCATCCCTCCACGGAACACGTCAGTGGTCAGTGGCACGTCGGAGGTCACCATGGAGTGTGTGGCCAACGCCAGGTGAGCTCACACCCATCTGTCAGCATTTTGAACGCGCAGCAGTGGACACGCGTGACCCTTCAGCTCCCGTGTGCCGTTCGTGCTGTGTCTGTCGCCCACACAGCATTTACTCATCTGCACAATGGCTGCTTTGCTCCATCTGTAGCCGTCTCCGGTGCGTTTTGCTTTGTCGCTGCGCTCGGCGTCTGACGCCGTCCCTCGGTTCATCACGCAGTCGCTTAGACGTGAGAACAGCCGGCGCCGGCTAGGCCCAGACCCCCCCCCCCCCCCCCCCCCCCCATCGGGCCCAGTCACAGCCGCG
Source organism: Betta splendens (assembly GCF_900634795.4). NCBI lineage: Eukaryota > Metazoa > Chordata > Actinopteri > Anabantiformes > Osphronemidae > Betta > Betta splendens. Next base: position 14,634,954 of record NC_040898.2, on the reverse strand, counting down.
TGTGCTTCCTGTCTGCAGGCCTCTCATCAAGCTGAGCATCTCCTGGCGTAAGAACGGCGTCCCGGTGGGCGGCGGCCTGAGCGACTCCAACCGCCGGCTGACGGTCCTGAGCCCCGGCCTGAGCGACGCCGGCTACTACGAGTGCGAGGCCGTGCTCCGCAGCAGCAGCGTGCCGTCGGTCAGCGCCGGCGCCTACCTGCACGTCCTGGGTGAGAGGAATCTGACGCAGAGGCATAAACACCACACAAATGGGCTCCGATTCAAATGAGCCCTGATGGAAACGCTAAATGGGCTCGTTACTCTGACTTCTTCTCTGTTTGTGCTGGTTCTTGTGTGTAGTACAACCTGAACGGTAAATGTTTTCATTATTTGATCAGTCACGAAGCCTAAGTGACGTCTGATCCTCCACATGTTCAGAACAGGGACACGTTACATTCAAGGCGAACTATGGAAAACAGTCGTCTGTGAAACAAACCCATCACTTAGTGCATCTGAAGTCGCGAGGCTCTGAGGGGAAAGTGCTATTGATTCCAAACGGGGAGAAAGCAGCTAATGGCTGCCCTCAAGAAACTTTTTAATAGCGTTGCTGGAGTCGCAGCCGTTCCATCCTGCTGAAGCGCTTTGATGTTTTCAAGGCTGTGATGTGATTTACAGCACAAGGTGGGCTCAACTCTGAGCTTTTGCTTCCTCGTGAGGTTCAGGGACACGTTCCAACTGTTAAGCGATCGGCCCTAGAATGACGCCACAGATTAGGTGAATGGCTCCACTGAATAATGTCTTTATTTATTTTCAGCTCTGCTTCTCCCCAAATCAATACATTTTAAATTAAAGAATATTTACGGTTCAACGGCTTTATAATGCGCGCTCGTTCCTCACCGCCGCTGTCACTTATTGTTTTATGATGTTGTGATTACATCTGCAGGTTTGCAGGATTATTTTTTCATCTTGTTTAATCCTCCTCTCGTCCTCTCAGAGCCGCCGCAGTTCATAAAGGAGCCGGAGAAGCACATCACGGCGGAGATGGAGAAGGTGGTGGACATTCCGTGTCAGGCGCGAGGTGAGCCCACACGCGGCCGTTAGCCGTTAGCGGTTAGCCGCTAGCTCGCCGGCGCTAAACCTCGCTCTCCGCCTGCAGGCGTCCCGCAGCCGGACATCGTGTGGTACAAGGACGCGCTGCCCATCGACCCGGTGAAGATGCCGCGCTACAGGGTTCTGGTGGGAGGCAGCCTGCAGGTCAACGGCCTCCTGCCCGACGACACCGGCATGTTCCAGTGCTTCGCCAGGAACCAGGCAGGGGAAGTTCAGACCAACACGTACCTGGCTGTCACCAGTGAGTGTTAACGGTCTGCTCCAAGCAGCTGCAGCAATAATTACTGTTATTAAAGCACATTTTTACAGAGTTGAGTTGAACCACTTTACAAAAAACTAATTAAATGTAATGGCTTTAAAGAAACTCCCTAAATCAGGAGAGGAGATTATTGAAGCTGCATCAGTTATTATTCAAGACACGAAGTGGGACGTGGATCCAGACGCGTTGTCTCTGTTCTGGTCTGGTTCGCTCCATGGTTCTGGGTCGTACACAGAGCCCAAAGGTTCTGGTCCTGTGTTTGTACGGACGTGTGAGCAGCTCCGTGATGACGCCATGTTCGTATTCTGACCCCCAGTGACCTTCTGACCGCGCAGCAGTTCCTTCCTGCAGGTCTGGAGCCGCTCCTCCGTCACGTCCCAGTGACGAGGAGCTGACGCGATGGAGGCGTCACGCGATGGAGGCGTCACGCGATGGAGGCGTCACGCGATGGAGGCGTCACGCTGGGGAACGGAAGGCGTCGGAGCCCCGATCGCAGCGCGACCGCGTGCAGCCTCTCACGCCCCCTCTCGCTGCAGGCTTAGGAGGTCCAGGAAACGTGGACCACGGGCACTCAGAGCCAGCGCCGCGCTGTAGTTATCAGCGTGGACCAGAATAACTTCTCTCTGACGGCGTTAATGTCGCCATCCGAGCCAAAGGCAGCGAACGCAGCACGCGTCACCTGCTAAACGTTACGAGCCGGTATTTAGCACCAGGTACCGGCTGTAATAAAGACACGTTCCCATGGCAACAGAGGAAACGGTATATTTCAGCGTCGGAACGAGTGACTTATGTGTTGTAATGAGGTGGGAACGATGCAGAGGGTGAGACCTGGAGTCACTAATAGTTTTTATTTTGGTGTGAACTGGCTCGATGCAGCGTTGGTCTCGGGTGCGACTGGATTAGACGCTTAGGTTTTTTCTGCCGGCGCTGCTTCTGCTGACTGGTAGAAATGCTGGTAATTTAAGTCTGCCAGAGTTTGTCAAGTTTCTGACATCTCATTTTCCTCACTTTGTCTCCGTTGCTGCTGCCGTCACTCATCGCTGCACCGCGTTATCAGAGCGTCTTGCTGACTTCTGAGCCCTCTGCTGCTCTCCTTCCCTTTCCTCCATATCTACGTTCCCCTGTGGGTGCAAAAAATAGACAGTTTTGAGGTGAAGACGGTGTCAATCCGTAAAGAATTAGTGGAACAAAGCTTGGACTAAACACTGGATGCAGGAGGCTGACGAGAAGCGCGTTTGAAGTGGGCTTCTGTCGCAGAGCGGCATTCTCTCACCTCCATAACCCTCTTACCTTCTGTCGTTACTGTACTGAGCTCCTGCTTTCTTCTGTGTGTGTGTGTGTGTGTGTGTGTGTGTGTGTGTGTGTGTGTGTGTGTGTGTGTGTGTGTGTGTGTGTGTGTGTGTGTGTGTGTGTGTTTGTGTGTGTGTGTGTGTGTGTGTGTGTTTGTCTTCCCTCAGGCATTGCTCCAAATATCACAGCCGGACCCTCTGACAGCACTGTGATCGACGGCATGTCAGTCATCCTGCACTGCGAGACCTCTGGAGCCCCGAGACCAGGCATCACCTGGCAAAAAGGTTCCACACACACACACACACGCTCACACACACGTACGAACACACACGAACACACACACACATGTACGAACATACACACACACACACGTACGAACACACACGAACACACACACACACACACACACACACGTACGAACACACACGAACACACACGCACACACACACACGTACACACACACACACACAAACACACAGACACACGTACATGCACACGCACACACGCACAAGTACAAACACACACACACACACACACACACACACACACACACACACACACACACACACACACACACACACACACACACACACACACACAGCACCATAGTTGCCACAGCTTAGCAAATAAAGCCTGATTCCTCCTCCAGGATTTCCTCAGCGTCTGCGTCCCCATTTTACATCACAGCAGCGTCCCTGTTTCTTCTCGTTTCCTGTGTCCTTCACTGACTCCTCTCTCCCGTCAAGGCGAGCGCGTGCTGGCGAGCGGCTCGGTGCAGCTGCCCAGGTTCACGCTGCTGGAGTCCGGCAGCCTGCTCATCTCCCCGTCGCACATCTCGGACGCTGGCACCTACACGTGCATGGCCAGCAACTCCAGAGGCATCGACGAGGCGTCGGCCGACCTGGTGGTGTGGGGTGAGAAACGCCGCCGCCGCCGAGGCCTCTTCACAAACACACACTTCCCCTCATGAACCACACGTCTGCCTGCGTGTAATAGAATAGCACCGCGCTGCACAGTGCTGGAGCGTTCCTCACAGACGTGCCTGTTTAGCAGAGGTTAGGAAAACAAGGTCCACTCCCATAATAACACAGCCGCACTGTGCAATTCTTCACCGAGGTGCCTTCTGCAAAAAGCCATCAAGTAACAAAGTACAAAACAGCAGCTGCCATTTCATCCTGAAATGAGTTTCTCTGCTCTTGTTCTTCTCTGCCGTTGTTTCCTCATCTCGTACCTTTCTCGTCTTCGCAGCTCGCACTCGCATCAGCACCCCCCCACAGGACCAGAGCGTGATCAAAGGGACTAAAGCCGTGATGACGTGTGGAGTCACACACGACCCCAGCGTGACTGTCCGGTAGGGCCTCACACACACACACATGCACGCACGCACACATACACATGCACGCACGCACACACACGCATGCACGCATGCACAGGCACAAACACACACACAACATCTGATGACGCAGTCATTGTTTGTATAGGAGGCGTGAGCTCAAAGCCTTCGCTCTTGAGCCGGGAGCAAGATTCACGCAACCAGGCCTGATGAGAGCGGAGGTCTCAGAGATGGTTACTAATGTATGAGGGCGTCAGACTCAGAGATAGAAGTCAATGTAAAGACAGCGAGAAGCTCCATGAGAACGAGCTGTGGACAGGTTAGGCTCCAGGTGTTATCCTGCACCCGTATCCATCTAAAGCTGCAGTAACTAACAGCCGGTCACACCAGGTGAGCTGCACGTGGACGGCGTTCGTCACCAAGCAGCGCGTCTCTGTTACGACTCCACGCGCTGTAAAAGCGGCTCAAAGCGGCTTCTGACTCAACTCTGAGCATCAACCTCATGTCAGCGACTCTCAGCGGACGAGTCTGTGGCTTTGTGCTGGGAGCAGGCGCCTTCCGATGAATATAGCTGAACTGAGCGCTGCCGTGTGTTTCAGGCACGTGTGGGAGAAGGACGGCGCCGTCATCAACGTGCAGGCGGTGCCTCGCGTGCGACTCGACGCCGACGGGACCCTGCACATCTCCCAGACCTGGTCGGGCGACATCGGCACGTACACGTGCAGGGTGACGTCCGTGGGCGGCAACGACTCGCGCAGCGCACACCTGCGTGTGAGGTAATGCCCACACACACACACACCACAAACACACACACACACACACACACACACACACACACACACACAGATACACACACACACACACACAGAGTAACACACACACACACACACACCACAAACACACACACACACACACACACACACACACACACACAGAGTAACACACACACACACACACACACACCACACGCACGCACACACACACACACACACACACACACACCGCTACGTGTCGGTTCTCAGCTAAGTCACAGGAAGGAACATGTTCTTTAAAGCGAGCCTGTTCTGCCACTTCCCACTGACGCCTCTGACTCATTCCCACCTAAATGACACCTCCCCGGCCTCATTCTCACCTCACACACTTCCAGCCTCAGGGACCCGTCCTCCGTTTGCTAAAACACAAACACAAGCTGTGCCCCGTGCTGTGATACACACTGGACGACTGCAGCGGCGGTCCATTGAATATGAATGACACCAGCTTCCTGTTTGCCAAAGCAGCGCCTGAGTGATTTGGTCCCTGGCTCCTGTATCCATGCACTCTATAAGGTTTATCTATCAGTCTGTCTGCTTATCTGGATTCATGACTGGAGGAATTAATGATGCGCATCTTTGCTCTCATTTATTCAGGTCTTTGTCCCTGCGTTGTCTCCCCATCTGTCTCCTCACACCTTCCAATCTATCGGCCCTTTGGTGAAATCCGTCTCTTTGCGGTGCCGGCGTGTCCGCGTTGACAGGGAACCGTCTGCTCTCATGTCTCACCACATTTCATCCCCTGTCTAAATGATCTCTCTGTTATAAAACATTCAGCTTTACTTCAAGAGCAGAACAAAATGCCTCCTGAGTCTCCAGCTGTCATGAGAGCGCTGCTTTTATTCATCGGCGCGGCCCGCTGTGTCCCCGCAGGCAGCTGCCCCACGCCCCGGAGAACCCCACGGCCGCGCTGAGCGCATCAGAGAGGAGAGCCATCGACCTGGCGTGGGCCAAGCCCTTTGACGGCAACAGCCCCCTCATCCGCTACATCCTGGAGGTCTCTGAGAACAGTAGGTCACGTGGAGTCCAGCCTTTCCTGTTCACGTGTTTGTGTCTGGAGAACAGCGAGAAGTGGAGTTTAGCCAAAGCGTCTGGAACGCTTTCATTATTCAGTTTACCTTTTACCTGACTTTGAGTGGTACCATTTTAGCTGTTTCTAAATGTGCCCCCCCTCGTGTCCCAGACGCTCCCTGGGCCGTGCTGCTGGCCAACATCGAGCCCGACTCCACCGCGGTGACGGTCAACGGCCTGATCCCGGCCCGCTCCTACCAGTTCCGCCTCTGCGCCGTCAACGACGTGGGGAAGGGCCAGTTCAGCAAAGAGACAGAGCGGTGAGTCCACGGCGAGGTGCAGGAAGCCGCCGCGTGCTGCGGGAGACGCTGGAGGTGTCACAGCTTCAGCATCACCTGCAGCACAACTTTGCAGCTGTTAGTAAATAGTACACAGCGCTCATGAATCTGTTTCCTAGACAACCAGTCGGACTGATCCTTTCAGTCAAGAGTGGGTAAAGAGGGCTGTGTGTGTAAGCCTGGTAAAGCAGCGACACACACAGACACACACGGACGCATGTAAACACGCGCTCGCGCTCCCACAGCCGCGGGAGGGATTTAGCTTTGAGGCCGGGTCGGGTTTGGCCTTTCTGTGGCCTCACGCGCGCTGACCCACCGCCTCGTGCTCCTGGAGCAGGTCTACGGGGGTCCGGCTCCGAGCACGAGCCCCCGCCACCGACTCTGCTCCTGTCATCTCCCCCGTTCGTCAGGGTAAATGTTTGTGAGCTTGAGCAGCGCCGCGTCGCGTCCTCACAGAGCGTTCAGCATCCGGGGGTTTAATTAACACGTGTTTGGACCCGTTGCATCTCTCTGTTCTGCAGCGTCTCTCTCCCGGAGGAGCCCCCCAGCGCCCCCCCTCAGAACGTCATCGCCAGCGGCCGCACCAACCAGTCCATCATGATCCAGTGGCAGCCTCCCCCCGAGAGCCACCAGAACGGCATCCTCCGCGGGTACACGGTCCGGTAAGGTGGAGTTTGAACCACTGATCAGGAAACTGGATTTGTTCTCTGAGAATAAAGAACAGAAGGTGTAAAAGGATGTAGAAACTTCCAAACTTTGTGTTCTGTAGTCAGCAGAGTCGGCAGCGTGACACAGTGACTGTACACTCTGTAAACATATAATTAGTTTGCTTTTTTCATTCATTACATTCAAATGGAACAGCAGGTGTTTTGCACACGCTGTTGCTGGTTTGCTGGTGCTTTGTCTCCCTCTAGCAGGACGCCCCTGGTACTGCAGCTCTGTCTGAACGGTCCTTGTCCTTGCAGCTATCGCCTCACCGGGCTGCCGGTGGACAACCAGATCAAAAACATCTCCAGTCCAGATGTGACCAACCTGCTGCTGGAGGACCTCATCATCTGGACCAACTACGAGATCGAGGTGGCCGCGTACAACGGGGCGGGTCTGGGCATCTTCAGCCACAAAGTCACTGAGTGGACTCTGCAGGGAGGTGAGCACTCGTCCAGGTCGCTGCTTTGCCTGTACTGATTTTAACACTTCTGGTGTTGCATCCGCCCTGACCTGTGCAGCCGTGTTCGAGTCCATCATCAGACTGAATCCGAACTCCAAGCAGCTGATGCTCTCTCTCCCTTTTGTTCTGACGCCACTTCCTCCTCTCCTCACTCATCCCAGTTCCCACCATCGCCCCGGGCAACGTGCAGGCGGAGGCGGTCAACTCGACGACCATCCGCTTCACGTGGACCGCCCCCAACCCTCAGTTCATCAACGGCATCAACCAGGGCTACAAGGTCAGCAGCGCTCCCGTCCTCTCGTCCTGTCACGGCTCAGCTCGCGGCTCCATCTTGTAGTGTCCGTGCGGCAAGTGAGCGAGAAAAGCCAAGGGGCGAAAGAAATGCGTCGCTGCTGTGAACAATGGTCTCGGTTCTGCGCTTTGTCAGTTGGAGGTCATTTTATTTATCTCTATAACCATTTATCATGGGTTTTATTCTAAGGCCGGGCGCATGCGGTGATGAATGTCTTCATTATTGAGCCGTGCCGTAGTCCATCTCTGCGTCTGTGGTGTTTGGACGCCGGCCGCGGGGAGCGACTGTATAACACCACATCCGTAGGGGGCTCCTGGGTTTCTCTGACCGTATTGAGGCTTAATTATGTCGTTGGGGTTTTTCTCGCTCCCTCCGTCTCTCTCTTATTGTTTCTCTTTTCAATAGTGCTCCACATGCCTTGCTCAGCTGGGTGGAGGGTCACTGTACAGACGCCGTTTGAATGTTAAATACCACACTCTTCTCCTGGGAGAGACTAAGCAGCAGCAGCAGTGGGAGAGGGGAGAAAGAAAGTGTGAAAGGTGTTGAAACCAAGGCAAAGGAGACGGTAGTAGGGAGCCGTTAGACAGTGGGCTCACCAGTCTAATAACTGGAAACCAGTGCAGGAGCGGAGCCATGGGGGCTCATTACCCCAGAGCTTCATCGGCTGATCCAGATCCTGTTTGTAAATTTGACATGGTTTGCAATCAAAGTGCATTTGCCTCCCAGTCAGAGCCTCTTCAGGGCATCGCTCTAAATATATTGGAAGGAAACGCTGCTGTTAGTTCAGCAGGAGTAAATGTGTGAGGATGACGACGCGTGGCTCTCTTTCTGTTTCAGTTGCTGGCCTGGGAGCCTGGCAGGGACAAAGACGTTACTATGGTAACCGTGCGCCCCAACTTCCAGGACAGCGTCCACGTGGGATACGTGACGGGTCTGAAGAAGTTCACTGATTATTACACGTCGGTGCTGTGTTTCACCACTCCTGGAGACGGCCCCCGCAGCTCGCCCCGAGCGCTGAGGACGCACGAGGACAGTAAGAGACTCGGCTTCCGCCGCCTCGCTTTCCTGCCGTGTCGGCATGGGGACACGAGTCCCACAGTAGCACATCCTTCAGGCAAAATGTGTTATTCATGCAGAATGAAGTTGTGGAGGACCTCTAATGAATGAGCCGGGACTTAGCTCTATTAGAGATTATTGTCTAAGCTTTAAAAACTCATCATCACCAGCACATTTAAAAATGCAAATGCTGAGCTTTGCTGTGATGGATGATGATCTGCCCCGTGGGCCGGTCCTGATTCTGGTTCTGTTTTCTGTCCAGCCCCCGGTGCTGTGGGCCACCTGAGCTTCACCGAGATCCTGGACACTTCGCTGAAGGTCAGCTGGAGCGAGCCGAGTAAGAAGAACGGGGTTCTCACAGGTGCGTTCTCCTCACAGGTCATCTGCTCGAACACAGCACACATCGGCCACATTAGGCTCGTCGCATCAGGCAAGACATAGGACAATTCACTGGGAAATATATATCTGAATACTTTAGAAGGAGCAGTAAAATCTGCTGTAAAACACACAGTTTTCCGTCTCTCCAAATGAGACAGTAAATAAAGTCTCTCCTCCTCCGGGAGCCTATTAAAGCCGCTTTATTGCTGATGGCAGTGGACCTGAACACAACCGCACAACATCACTGACAGCTTTGGCGGGATTCTGCTTCTCTTTACTTGTTTTTATATCGTTGCGTGTAATTCGCTGTCGCCTCTTACATCCCAGTTAGAGATGCTCCTGCTGAAGAACAGCTCTCCACCAGTGTTTATACTGGAGTGTGTGCAGAGGAGGAGCTTTAGCGTGATGCGCGAGCTGCACGTCCGGCGGCAGACGAACGCTGACACGTCATTTTACATTAGTGATTCATGCCATCAGTGTCTGCAATCACATGAAAAGAGCTGGTGGCCGTGTGTGCGTGTGTGTGTGTGTGTGTGCGCGTGTGCGTGTGTGTGTGTGCACGCAGCGACGTATAATCACGGCTGATTTAATTTGCTATATTCAATTTTTGATGAAGTTAATTTAATATTTCTGCCTGCTTGGCCTCGCAGCACACGAGCTGAGTCGCTGTCGTAGTTAAACTGCTGTCGAATCCTTCCTGAGGGGCCCGTTTCTCTCTCTCTCCACCGTCTGCCGTCTCAGGTTATCGCATTTCGTGGGAGGAGTACAACCGAACCAACACCAGAGTCACCCACTACCTGCCCAACGTCACCCTGGAGTACAGGGTCACCGGGCTCACCGCCCTCACCACCTACACCATCGAGGTGGCCGGGATGACGTCCAAGGGCCAGGGCCAGCTGTCGTCCTCCACCATTTCCTCTGGCGTCCCACCAGGTCAGCCGTCACTGCCAGTGCACACTATTAACTCCCCAGTCGCCCTCTGATGCCGCTCAGCCCCACATCCTCAAACAACCCCCATTGAGCAGCAGGTATCAGTGGAGCCGCCTTCAGGCCTGGACACCTGCTAAATGATCGCAGGCTTCACCACAGCGTCCATCCATCCCCCTGAGCTGCACCAACGATCCGGCTAAAAGCCGCCGCTGAACAATCACTCGTGCAAATGATCTAGAGGTGGTAATTTTGCTGTAGCACGTATAATCTGCAATTGATGAAGGATGAATACACCTGCATTTAACATTTAAGCAGTCATGGGAACAAATTGCTTGCTGTCGCTGTGGGAGTGATTATATCTTTAATATTAGGCTCTCTCCACACTCCAGCGTGCCCTGATTTGACTTCAGCTAAGATTTATGTAAACTATATTGCTCCTTGGAAATGGGGATATGTTATGGTAGGGCAGGTTTAATATTTATCTGAATTACACACGCGTATCTTCCTGCTGTTCTTTGAATTCACCATTTCCTGATTTGTTTTCCCTGCAGGATTTCCAGGGAATAATCCTTTCTTATTGTCGAGTCAGCTGAGTGTAAACAGTGGGGTATCAGATTGAGTCGTATCTCTCCATCGCTGTGGTGTAGTTGACATTCATGCCGTCGTCTCGCTGTGTAGTGCTAATCTGCTGGTGCTGTCTTAGCTGAAGTTGGGAGCACAGGGGAGCGATTTGGCGGCAGCTTGTTGTGTGTAGTATCTGTGCGGCCACCAGGAGGCGGTGTGGTAGAAAGCTCTCCTCTCTGCCTCCTCAGAGCTGCCTGGGCCTCCCACCAACATGGCCATTTCCAACATCGGCCCGCGCTCCGTCACCCTGCAGTTCAAGCCCGGCTATGACGGCAAAACCTCCATTTCCCGCTGGCAGGTGGAAGCTCAGGTGAGACGTCCTTCATCATGTCCTTCATCGTGTCCTTCATCATGCGGAGCTGGCTTTTCTCGCCCTTTTCCCCACGTGTCATGACCTGTATTGCTTTTCTAAGGTGGGTGTGGTGGGGGAGAACGAGGACTGGGTGATGGTGCACCAGGTCTCCAACGAGCCCGAGGCTCGCTCCTTGGAGGTTCCACGTCTCAACCCGTACACCTTCTACAGGTAACGCCTGGAAGCTGGATCCGCTTCACTTAAGAAGCCTTTGTGGTGTTGACAAGCAGCAGATCAGTTGTGTCTGAGCCGGTTACACGTCCCACGAGCTTCTCTCGCTCTGTTTCCATTTGATCTGGATACAAGCTTGCTCTGGTTAGTGTGGTTTTAACTGTATTTTTACGGCGTACACTTGATTCCTACCAGTCTGCTCGTATTCCGTGATCCTCTTCCATATACCCAATTAACATCGCACAGATCCAAACCCCCGGCGTCCTACAACAGGCGCAGTTCTCATCATCCCAGCATCAGTGCTGCCACTTTACCCACTTTACATTTCAGTAGAGCTAAACGCTCACACTGGATAAAAAAAATTAGCCGCTCTGCATATTCAGGCTTGAAACACAAATAAGCTCCCGCTCAGCGGATTCATGTTCTGCGCTGTGATCTCAGTTCAAATGCACTAAGCCTCGTGTAAGAGGATGTACACAGCTATAGCTTGTTTTCAGCTGCCAGCCTCCCAACGCTGAATGACAATAACCTTTGTCTGAAACACCAGGTTCCGGATGCGCCAGGTGAACATAGTGGGCACCAGTCCACCCAGCCAGCCCTCCAGGAAAATCCAGACCCTGCCGGCGCCTCCTGACATGGCCCCTGCCAACGTCACCCTGCGAACCGCAAGTGAGACTAGCCTGTGGTTACGATGGATGGTAATTAGGACAAAGCCCCTCCTGAGCATCACAGCCACACTGGTTTTCAGAATAATAAACCTTGCCCGGTTTGTCCTGACCCACCTTCTCTCTGTGTTTGTGCCAAGCCTTTACCTGAATGGGAATACAACGGCAACGCGGAGCAGGTGGGCTACAGGGTCCAGTATTCCCGGGTCGGCTCACAAGGCCGGCCGCTGACCCACGTGGTCTCCGATCGTCTGGAAAGAGAGTTCACCATCGAGGACTTGGAGGAGTGGACGGAGTACGAGGTCCGGGTCCAGGCCATCAACGGCATCGGGATGGGGCCCTGGAGTCAGCCGGTCCGAGGCAGGACGAGGGAGTCCGGTGAGTCACAGCCTTATGTCTTCTTTCATGGCTCAGAGTGGACGTTTGTAATGAAATTCTAAGATGGAGATGAGTTGACCTTTACCCCCCAAATCAGTCAGCAGCAAATAATATATAAAAAATCTCTCCTGGCCTAAAAGTACATTTTATTTTATTTTTGTAAATTTGTAAAAACAGTTGTTCTCCAGTCTTTACTCTTCTCGTCATATTATATCCACTTAGTTCCACTGCTCTGCAGTTGTTTATTAAGGTAGAGTTCTTATCCAATCATATGAACAGACACAGTCAGTTTCGACAGCCAATCAGAACTCGAGTCCGTGACAGCGACGTGCATGTGTTCTGTGATTGGATGAGAACTCGTGAGAGCCTGGAATGCGGAAGTAAACCCGCAGATCCGTTAGCGACCAACAGCTAACGCTGTGGTTTTAATCCGCAACGGCAGAAGCAGGAGACGCCGTTTTCATGACGGACCAACAGTAGAAATCAGCAGCTTCTTTCTTCATCGTCTGTTTTCTATAAAACGGTGACAAATGTTTATTAGAGAAACTTTTTTAAGCCCATTAAACATTGTTTACTTGCCTCCTAAAATTGCCCTTCGTCTTTTAGTTGTGACAGTGTCCGTGATCTGGGTTTCCTACTCTTAATTGCAAATGTGAGCTTATTGAATGCTCTGTAAGTGACTAACAATTATTGACGTTGTCATGAGGTGAATTAATTGAGGCATCCACATTGTAATCAGCTCGTCCTTAATTTGAAGGAAATTCCCCAAAGTGTTTAAACTATTAATAGACTTTTGCTACACAACCCAGAAGAAACCACAGGAAGCTAGAAAACCTTTTTGGCTCCAGCAGCAGAGACACGGGGAGACTGGATGCCCACGTTCCTCTCTCATATGTTTATAGGTTTTTTTCAGAATAAAACACACCCTGATTGTTCCTCCAGCATTAGCACTTTGCAGGATCAGGGTGGAATATGAGAAGTATTAGAGCTCAAATACCAGACTGAGGACCTTTTAGCCGCCCACACTCCTCTTCAGTCTTCCAGCCAGAACTGAGGCGTCTGAGGAAATTGGGAACACATGGACTCAAATGTGAAATTCCTCTGCTCTTTTTTTCCTCTAACCCCAGCAAATTCTTAGGAATCAGTGCATTATATGCAGGGACGAGTGCCAGGGAGGAGAAAAGGCCAGTTCTTGAGCCCTTGTTTTCACCAGACCTGCAGGCTAGAGCAGGATAGAAGAATCTGTGCGCAAACACACATGATATAACCGCAGCAGATCACTCACCCTGCCCCCGGTGCTGATCCTCACAGGAAGCACAGCAAATACGTTCTTGAGTCTCCATCACAAACCTCTGCTCTCTGCTTCCAGTCCCCTCCTCTGGACCCACCAACGTGTCGGCCTTTGCCACCACTTCCAGCAGCATCCTGGTGCGCTGGTTTGAAGTTCCCGAGCCGGACAGAAACGGTCTGATTCTGGGCTACAAGGTCAGTTCTGGGCTGTGTTTCACTATGCATTAACAATGTGACCATCTGCAAGTGTAGAAGTCCCCTTACTTCCCTCTCTCCTCGCTGCATCAGGTGGTTTACAAGGAGAAGGACGCCGACAGCGCCGTCCACTTCTGGACCGTGCAGGGAAACGCCACGCACAGCGTTCAGCTGACTGGTCTGGGGAAGTACGTGCTCTATGAGATCCAGGTTCTGTCCTTCACCAGGATCGGGGATGGACGCCCCAGTTCTCCGACCATTCTGGAGAGGACGCTGGATGATGGTAGGGATGGAATGACAAGTTATATTATGCAGTGGTCCTGATGTTTTGCTTGCTGTGATTCATTCACCACCTCATTTTATAGTTCTGCACAGGCTGTGATGGATTGAATTAGATGTGTTTACCTAATAAAGTGGGTCAGCGTTGGTGTTCACACCCCTTTCTCTCCAGTTCCAGGGCCTCCAGTGGGCATCCTGTTCCCTGAGGTGCGGACCACCTCGGTCCGTCTTATTTGGCAGTCGCCCTCACAGCCCAATGGGATCATCCTCGGTTAGTAGTGTCGGGCTTTGTTTCCATTTCTCACTCACTTCTATCTATAATTCTTTCAGCTTCTTTCAGCTTAGAGCGTTTGCAGCTATGTCAGTGTCTTCCACTATCATTAATTATGTGATATATAATTCTTCTTAGCTCTAACAGACCATGATGCCCTCAGCTGGCGTTCTAGTCTTAACTCATCATTTTAGAAACAGTTTTCCACTTGATGGATTGGACAGGTGTTTATTTTACAGCTTTGCTTTGGGGGGGTCCTGGTGTGTGTTTGATTTTAGATAGTTGTACACAGCTTGTGGGACCAGATGCTGGTGTGACAAGACAAAGTTTGTGTTTCGCTCTTTGCACAAAGAAATGCTCCACATAGCTAGGATACATTTTTTCTGCCCAGATTTAATTTAGCGCTCGGCTACGGATGACACAGTGTCCCTGACATTTCCGCAGCCTACCAGATCACATACCACCTCAACTCCACCAATAGCAACACGGCCACAGTGGACGTGCTGAGCCCCAGCGCTCGCCAGTACACGGTGACCAACCTCAAGCCGGAGTCCATCTACGTGTTCCGGATCACGGCGCAGACGAGGAAGGGCTGGGGAGAGGCTGCAGAGGCGCTGGTCGTCACCACGGAGAAAAGAGGTAAAGGCGATGATGATTGCGGGAGGAGGAATCGTTCTCTGAGGGCGTTCAGCTGACTGATGTGATCATTAGCAAACAGGAAGCGCGGTTCTGAGTCTGTGATCCCAGTAATGACACAGCTCGTAGGAAACGGTGCTGGGCCCTGACAGCCCTGCGACTGAACAGTCCAGTAAGCAGACGCGTCTTCTAAAGGGCTGTTTGTGCCCCGTGGGTGTTTATCGGAAGCGCTCTGATGCAGGAGTGAGAACCAATCAGTGCATCTGCTTCCCCCGAGGCGCCGCGCGGATTGTTTACTCTGCAACTTTCATTTTTCAGCTACTTTTCATTCATCACAGTTGCACATTTTCCTTCATCACATGCAACTATGAGTGAACAAAAGCAATAAGCCGAGCCATTTATGAGCCCCGACTTGTTTTTCCATCTTTAGCTGACATCTATTTCCTTTTCATTTCTCCTCTCCGTCCCCATTCCTCCCTCCAGCTCGTCCCCAGCCCACCAGCCGCCCCACGGTTCCCCAGAAAGACGTTCAGGCCCGTCAGGTCCTGCTGTCGTGGGAGCCGGGCAGCGACGGCCTGTCCCCTGTGCGTTACTACACCGTGCAGCTCCGGGAGCTTCCAGAGAGCAACTGGACCGTTCATTCCGCCTCCGTCAACCACGAGGCCACGTCCTACGTCGTGTCCAGGTGGGTAGAAACCAGCTGCTTTTTGATCCCATTTATAGCAACCAGAGAGAGACGGATCCTCGGCAGCAGTCAGCCTTTAGTTTGAAGGCTGCCTGAGTTTTCTGAAACGCTTGTAGCTCCCTCAGAGACTGAGTTTCTCTTTTGATGTCTGCAGCCTAAAAGGTTTAAGGTACAGGGGTGTAGTTTATCATTAGGATTGATGTGCTCTGCTGTGCCTCCCTCCCCAAGGCTGAAGCCCTTCACGTCCTACCAGTTCAGAGTGAAAGCCACCAACGACATAGGAGACAGCGAGTACAGCGAGGAAAGCGAAGCGATTACCACTCTGCAGGACGGTAAGAGCGCCGCGCAAACGCCTCTTATGCGACCGCTGCTGGGTCTGATTTCACCTGCACACAGAGAGTCTTCATGAATGGGCCTTTTGTTGGGAGACAGCCGGTGATGTCATGATCACACCATCTGTGTCCTCCTTTAACTGCTCCTGACTCATCTGACAGTGATGACCTCCTGCAGCTATTGTGCGCCGCTGCCGTGAAATCTGCATCGTCTGCACATTTCCAGGTGGCTTAAGCTCATTTATCTCTCGCTTGTGTCGCCTCAGCGCCGGACGAAGCGCCCGCCATCCTCTCCGTGACGCCGCACACGACCACGTCGGTGCTGATTCGCTGGAAGGTGAGAGGAGACGGCGTGATCAGAAGACGCGGGCCTGTACTCACTTTTACATACTCCTGCTTTATTCGCTGTGTGATTTAAAAAACAGCCGCTCCCACACTCACACCTGAATTAACCGGCCATAAAGAGGAAAACAGAAGGCTCCCAGCCGTAATTTTATTTTTATGAGGATCCCTTGTAGACTTTATAAGGATGGAGAAGTGCTTATTTTCTCTCTCCCCTCGGGGTCCGCTCTCTCATGTTCAACCGTGGGGGATTTCTTTGTGTTACTCACCTGTGGATGAGCTGTTACAGACAGTGATGTCACAAGGACGACTCAGACCAGGTGAAACCGATCGTGAACCTCGGCTCTTGCGGCTTCTGTTCCAGGCTCCGTCTGAGGAGAAGATCAACGGGATCCTGCTGGGCTTTCGCATTCGATACCGTGAGCTGCTGTACGACCGTCTCCGCAGCTACTCCATCCACAGCGTCAGCAGCGTGTCGGCCTGGGCGGAGCTCAGCGGTGAGGGATTCCTGCGGCTCGTCAAAGTTCATTCAGCCACAGAAAAGTGGGAGCGAGGCGTCATTTCACTTCCCAAGCACTTTGACACAATTACGCTCCTGTGTCACGGTTGATTATTCCTCCTCAGTCTTAATGTGTCAGCGGCACCGTTACATCCATCAGAGTAAAAACCTGCACAAAGGCCTGTTTCCTTCCTAAGATTTCCCCCCTGGTCTTGACACTTCGCAGCAAAACATTTCATCTTGTCATCAGTAGCTATCAGCTGCAGGCTATTATTACATGTACTTAGAGACCGCTCGGTTTCTCCTGCTCGCTGCAACGTAGCCTGTAATTTTGCTTTCACTCCGGGTCTCACACAAACGTATGATCACAGTGATTGTGCGCCACTTTTTTGACAATAGTGATGCTTTTCTCAGCGATGAAATATTAGCTAACTATTAGTTCTCCACTAGCTCCCTGTCATTTCTTAATTGCTGTTTCTCCTTTGGCCACAGCCCCCTACAGCATCCAGAATCTGAGCGACTCAACCCTGACCCAGTACGAGCTGGACAGTGAGTACAGCACACGCTCAGTGGTTCTCAGAGCCCAGGCTCATTATGGCCAACGACAACCATATGTCGTCTGTGCTGCCGTGAATGATGCACGAGGAGCAAATTGGCAAAACATTTGGCTGCTTGTTTTGAGGTTGTACAGGTACAAAGGCTTCTACTGAGGCCAGTGGAGGCGGCTTGGACTGCATGTGTCAGCTTATTTTGATAACCTCTACAAACGCAGATGGCCACACAGTGTTTAGCAACCACATAATCACCAAGTCCTTCATAAATAACACAGTGTAATTTGTAATTATACCAATTTACCTCGACTTTCTTCCACTGGTTGCATTTAACTCTGTGTTTAGGGTGGGATGTGAGGAATCCTGTCTTTGTTTGTGTGCGAGTGATACTTTAGGGGTTCAGGGACTTTTGGGGGGTCAGTGGCGTCAGCAGTGGAGAGAGGACAGCAAAATAAACAGTTTGTAGTTTACTCTTGGTGTGTGTCACTGCTAACATTTACCTTCTACCGCAGAGCTGAGTAAACACAAGCGCTACGAGATACGGATGAGCATATACAACGCTGTGGGCGAGGGGCCAGCCAGCGCTCCACAGGAGGTGTTTGTGGGAGAAGCAGGTGTGCACGCGTTCTGCCAAGAGCTCGGTGTGTAGGCTGCAGAGCTGATGATGATGAATGTGTGACCCCACAGTGCCGACAGCCCCGCCTCAGAACGTGGCCATTCAGTCTGCAACCGCCACGCAGCTGGATGTGACGTGGGACCCTCCCCCTGTGGACGCTCAGAACGGGGACATCCAGGGCTACAAGGTGGGCTTTTGTTACATTAGGCCCCTATAAATATTAAAATATTGATATTTCACTGGAGACCACATCTACTTGATATGAAAGTGCATATTTTTACACTTTCAGCTAAGAATGTGTTCCAGTGGGGCGTGTAATAAGAGGTTGTTGCTCAGGAAAACATTTACAGGGAATAAAACGAAATTGCACGTTTCCCCTAAGGGAGTTTTGAAATAGGTCCAGGATTATAGACACTGAAGCGCTAAGTCGCTCCTCAGCATCTGTGAGCGCGCGTCTCCGTCCTTAAGGCCCGTCTCGCCCCGTGCAGGTTTACTTCTGGGAGTTTCAGCGTAAAAACGAGACGGAGCGGCTGCGGACGCTGTTCATGCCCGAAGGCGGGGTCAAGCTGAAGAACCTGACCGGCTACACCACCTACATGATCAGCGTGGCCCCGTTCAACGCGGCTGGGGACGGACCCCGCAGCCCCCCCACCAGGGGCCGCACGCAGCAAGCAGGTGCCTCCTCACACAGCCTCACGCACAGCAGACCAGCGCCACAGTCGAGCAAATATTTTCCTTTCATATAAATGAATGTATGATGAAGACGCAGTGTAAGAAAAGGCGACAGGCTGAAGACAAACGAGGTGATAGGATTACACGACTAAAGCAGATAAATTAGAGCGTGCACAGCTGCGTTCATTCATTTGTCATATTTACGTTCTGCTGCTGGTGTTTATGTTGGTTTGGAGAACTGTCTCAAAGTGGATGAGTCAGCCATGAGGAATGAATCGGATCTGAGGATGATGCTAATCAGTGCTGTCAGCTTGCCAGGCGACACACGGAGCATAAGTTCCCGATCAGTAAACCTGCGCTGAGTCGTTCCCTGCGTCTGTGTGTTTTAAAGCGTTCCCTCACGCTGCCTCCTCCTTGATTCAGGTCAGACACTCGTTTAAAGCGATCCGTGGCCCCTCAACCTTAAAGGACACGTTAATAGCAAAAGCACCTCCTCCAGCTCCTCCACCAACAACTTGACCGTGACCGGCAGCAGACGTCTCCACCCGCTTGGTGGAAATGAATCGACACATGCACAAAAGAAGCGCCTTCAGATCCAGACTGTCGCGGTGACACCTCAGCTGTAGATGTCAGGGTTTCAAAGTAATCAGATGATAACGAGTTCCTGCAGGAAGTCGCCTCGCTGAAACTTGGCTTGAAGCAGCAGCCGCTTTGTCTCACACAGACCTGGTTACTGACGCTGACTGCTGCCCCCTCTGACCTCTGACCCCTGTGTGTTCCAGCGCCCAGTGCTCCCAGCTTCATTCATTTCAGCGAGCTCACCACCACCTCGGTCAACGTGTCCTGGGGCGAGCCGACCTTCCCCAACGGCATCATAGAGGGCTACCGTCTGGTCTACGAGCCGTGCACGCCCGTCGAGGGTAAGCGCTCGTCCCTGCCCCAAAATGGCTGCCGGCCTCGCTGCTAGGTCGCTAAGCTATGCCGCCATTGCCCAAATGCAAACATATTCCCCACTAATGATCCCATCTCTGCGTTTGTGTGAGTCTGCCTGTGATGAGTGCTCTCACATTGCCTGGCTTTAAATGTGGTGTGTTTGTCTAGAGCCTTCCGTGGCCTGTGCCGACTGTCTCCACTCCCCCTCCCCCCCAGGCGTCAGTAAGACAGTGACGGTGGATGTGAAGGGCATCGGCCCCCTGTGGTTGAAGCTACGAGATCTGGCCGATGGGGTGACGTACAACTTCCGCATCCGGGCCAAGACCTTCATCTACGGTCCGGAGGTGGAGGCCAACATCACCACGGGTCCAGGGGAAGGTGGGAGAACCCACCCGCTTCAGCTTCTTCCTTTTTTCGTGCTTTCTTTAAGACTTTTTTGATTCTTTCTCAGGAGCTCCGGGACCCCCTGGAGAGCCCTTCATCACGCGATACACTTCTGCTCTGACCATCCACTGGACCAGCGGGGACCCAGGCCGTGCTCCCATCACACGCTATGTCATTGAGGCCAGGCCTTCAGGTGGGAGCCTCAGCTGTCAGATAAGCACCAGGACCGTGTAGACCTCACCTTGTGTTGGCCTCCTTGACAGTCTGATTAAGCAAAGCTGTGTAGGATGCCAACATCTGCTGCCCCACAGTCTGTGCCTCTGGTATTTTAATGGGTTATTGATCGGGCTGCGGCGGTTGATATGACTGGCATCGGGTTTCCGTCGTGATTGACAGGCTCTGGAGAGGTGGAGAGGGTGACTCCCAGGCAGGGACGTGTTAGAAGGGGAAACTGAGGAGGATGCTTGATTGTACATTTTAAGGAGCATGACCAAGGATGATAAATGTCTCACAGAAGTTAAATCCAGAGACGATGAATCCCACACAGCTGTCCCACTCTCTTATATCTCCAGACGCCTCCTTGGTATCACCGGTTTATATTTGTTTACCTCAAATGTACAGTTGTGTTTGCATGAAGCTATGTGTAATAAATGTTCCCTGGCAGGAAGTCATCTGCTTAACGTGAAATATGGCTGTGCCACTGTTTAGGGGGTAGATTCGGTTGCAGAACAAGTGAAACTGATGGATTGTTTAATAATTCCGACTCACTCGGAGCTGCCAGCCAGAGCAGAACCTGATATCCAACAACCTGTTAACGAGGACATATTGCATCAATGTTTTATCACCTTTTGCAGTTTCTCCTGATCCAAACCTACTTCTGTTCTGTAACAGATGAGGGTCTGTGGGATATCTTAATCAAGGACATCCCCAAGGAGGCGACGTCACACACATTCAACGTGGACATGCTGAAACAAGGGGTCAGCTATGACTTCCGGGTAATCGGAGTAAACGACTACGGCTACGGCTCTCCCAGTCTTCCCTCTCCTTCTATATCTGGTGAGCTTTTATGTACTGCTTAGCAGACATTTAAATTTATATTAATTTCCAGAATAAATTAAAATTCCCTAAGGTCGTTTGAACATCACAGAAATGCGGGGAGCTGTTTGTAACAAGCGTGAATTCCAATTTACTGTTTTGCCCAGCTCAAAAAGTCACACCGTTCTACGAGGAGTGGTGGTTCCTGGTGGTGGTGGCGCTGGTGGGGCTCATCTTCATCCTGCTGCTCGTCTTCATCCTCATCATCAGAGGCCAGAGCAAGAAGTACGCCAAGAAGTCTGAGTCAGGTGAGAGGGAGAAACGAAACGGCTTCATAAGGAGCTTTTATGGTTCCCTTTTCAAGTACGGAGCAGTGAACCTGATGTAACTGTTTTCCAAAGCAGCGTGTCCTGATTTTGAATGAATCGGATAATTGAACGAGTGCCATGGGAACAAAGCGGCGGAGTGGAGGAGCAGGAGTAGGGGGCACACTTGTCCATTCAGCGCAGCTCTGACATCAGCGGGTATTTCCCTCAGCTCAGCTCTTTAGCTGCCAGGCGGGGGGGTGTGGGGGGGGGGTCCCTGCGGGTCACTGCCCATCTTTCTGACTGACAGTGGAAAAACAAGCGGTTCCTTCTCACTCCAGCACAAAGACGCTCTGAAAGCCTCCGTATCCCTCTAAGATCCTGGCACCGCCCGCTGGAACCTCCCTGTGGTTTCTCTCATTCTTTGTGTTTGCGTAACCACCAATTGACCCGAAGTAGTCGAGGAGTAGCCGCGGACAAGAGCGACGCCTCGTAACTCTCTAGACCCAGAGTGTTTGTAACCTGTAACACCACAAGCGCTTAATCTGGCCAACAGCAGCCGAGGAGAGAGGAACGAGTCTGTGGGTGTGTGAGCACAGGGAGAAACGCCAGGCTGTCAAACTCCACCGCGTGTTGGCATTAAACTCATACTCAAGGGAAATGTTGTGTCAGTGAAGCTCTCATCACATTTCTCCGTTCTGTATTAATATACTGCACATCCTGTAATGGAATATGTAGAATTTCAGTCCATCTGCAGCTAAAACTTCAAACGTGCGTCTGACTCTCATTATTTCTGTATGAGTGTCTCTTACATTGGAAAACAACAAAAGCTACAGACTAAGACTTTGATTTGAGTCAAACATTGTGGGAATTAGGCTGATTTGCTCAGACAAGAAGATCAATAACTCTTTCAAATGTGTCTGTTCAAACTAAATCTAAGCCAGTAGTCCACTTAATGAAATACCACTGGAAGTGGAGGGCAGCAGATAACCTCGCTAATTAACACCCCTGGCAGTGAGCACACACACACACACACACACACACACACACACACACACACACACACACACACACACACACACAGGAGCCGCGTGTTGATCCTGCTGATCCTTACATCCAACGTGGACGCGCAGTGGTTTCTCTCTGCCTGGAGCCGTCCTGTTCAGCCCATAACCCTCCCAGCCTCTGACCTGTCTGTCCGTTCTGTCTCTGGACGTCCAGGTAACAACTCCAATTGCAACGCCCTGACTCACGGAGACATGGTGAGCCTGGATGAGGGCCGCTTCCCCGCCCTGGAGCTCAACAACCGGCGCCTCTCTGTCAAAAACTCCTTCTGCCGCAAGAACGGCGTCTACACCAGGTCAGTGGCAGCAGCGAAATATGAAATATGTGCAGGTCCTTGTTTGATGAGCTTCCTGTTCCATCTTAAGGACAGTCTGTTACACAGATGCACGTTCTAGTAGACGTAGTACAACAGATAAAGTTGATGTGACGGAGCTCCTGCTCACTTAAGACGCAGTAATGGCTCCTGCTTGATAATGAGTAAAGACTTGGGGGCAGCTTTGATTACACTCCCCCCCAGCTCTCATTTCTCCTCCGCTGACTGAGTTTTGTCACCAGAGGATTAAGTGGACCTTCTCTATCGACGCGAGAGAGCTGATAAATAATTTAGGCCTCCCTCCACAGTGCGAGAGTCAAGGAGACGGGCCGAGAGCCGGCCGCTCCTGCTCAATGTTTTTAAACAGGCAGTTTATCATAATGTCCCAACGGGCTCACAACAGCGCTGGCTCGCCTCGGCTCCAGCTCTTTGTTTGACTGCGTTACGAGAGGACTCGCTGCACAGTCTGCTGAGGAGAGCACGTCGCTAAAGGTTAGGGGACTCAGAGAGGAATTCAGCCATGTGATTAAGTTGTGCCTGTGATGTTTTGTGGGTTGGACTGCGTCTTAGGAAAAAATGCATCTGGTGGAACAACACTCGAACGTCAGGATGCGTTTAGGTGCTGCAGGAAAAGGGATGATGGGAGGACTTAGCTTGATGCGATCAGGACTTGGTTGGCTGAAGTCTTCCAGCTGCTGCTGCCAACATTAGGGACGATGCTCGGACCGTTTGTGCAGCTGTGAACTTCCACCGCTGACTTTGTCCTGCTCCGATTGGTTCAAATAAGCACGCGAGACTATAAATTATAAACCATTACACCCACGACATTCAAACCACCTGCATGAGTCTGTGCACCTTAATCTCACCTGTGTCCTCTATGATTTTCATCTAAACATCTAAAGGAGCACAGCTGTTTGGCCGCCTGGTCAGATTTCAATGTTTCTCTCCCTGCTTTTCATTTCATCCACTTGTCTTAACTTGGGATTTCCCACCGCCTCCAAGTTCCTGTAATTATTTTCACAGAAGTCTTTTTGGCCATTATTTTTACAAAATATGACAAAAATATTTTCCTAAGTGTTAGACAGTTTATACTGTGCACCAGTAAACACGTCCTTCCACAAATTTCTATCCTTGTTAATTTTGTGTTTTGTCTTTTTCTAATAATCTGTTCATGTGCTGATAATGAGGCTAGTTCTTCAAAGTGACATTTTTTAATTACTATTTGCCCAGTTTGAAGCCTCAGAGAAGCGTTCGTCAGCAGCAGAGCTCAAGATGCTCGATCTGCAACAACACACACAGACATCACCCGAGTTGTGTATGAGCAGCTCTGTGCTGCACGCGTTTCCCTCCTCCACTCCACTTAAGTCAATTAACTCTAATCTACTTTAATATAACTCATTGAGTAATTTAATTACAGCTTGCTTAGCGATTTCCCTGTGGACTTTTCCATTTCGTCCACACCACCCCCTGTGAAAACTCCTGGAATTCAGCCACAGTTACTGAAATGCCGTCGATATGCATATTTGTTTGGAAATGTGTGCGGATGCTTGTGCTACAGCAGCTCCGCTGGCGGCTGACTCTCTGTGGTCTGGACTCAGCAGCAGCCAGCGCGGCCCTGTGTCCTGAGCCAAACCAGCCCCAATCAGCAGCAACACTGGGCCGTTTGTTCAGCCGGACTGGAGACAGTCTGAGCACTGACGAGACGGGACCGCAGCAGCTTTCAGCTTCACCAACGCCTGCTTCCTCTGACGTCGCTCACGCTCTAAACCTTAATGACACATTTGATCAGTTTTAATCCACGCCTCAGGCTGCTGAGGGTTTGATGAGCTCCTAAGCCCGGCAAGAGACGAGCTGATAATTTAGTCACAAGGGCCCGTTGGTTTGACATTCCTCAGCCCACAGTGAAGACGGAGTCACGGTGATTTATTCATAGCAGGAGGCCGTTATCCCATGAGTGTCCCATGATTCTCAGCAAACCGCTACGCACACAGGCAGTTATAGTACAGTATACGTGCAGGAGCCTTGTTTTAAATCTGTAAGTAATACCTTGACTCGTTCAAAGCATAAACAAAGCCTGGCTGACGTCCGCTGACACGTTGCTTCTTCCTCCTCCAGGTCTCCTCCCAGGCCCAGTCCAGGCAGCCTCCACTATTCAGACGAAGATGTCAGCACAAAGTACAATGACCTGATCCCCGCAGAGAGCAGCAGTCTGACCGAGAAGCCATCGGAAATCTCCGACTCGCAGGTGCAGTAGCAGCCGCTGTCCGTCCGTCTGTGCTCCACGCTCTCTCTTTGTTCAGTATCTGTCTGCGTAACGTGAGTGTTTGTTGTGCGTTCGTACCTGTGTGTGCACACTGTCATCTTCCTGAATTCCTCAGGAATTCGGTTTTGCTTTGTTGGCTGCAGAGTTTGTGTCAGTTCACACACTGCCCACATAGTGTCATTGCCCTGAATGCATTTGGCCAGTAACACGCGGGTGCAGACGCTCACCTGAGCGCTGGATTGCTCCTCACGTCAGTAACTCAGCTTTGGAATCTGTGGTTATTTCAGGCGAAATGGATGACAAACAGCTATTGTGAGAATGCGTAACTAGCTGCCAACTGAGCGAGCGGAATCAATACCCTGTGCCTTTCTCTCCGTCTGTGTCCTCTCTGCATTGATTTGTGTGTTGTGACCAACGTTATGTCTAAGACTTTAGTCTTTTTAATTCTGTGTGTGTGTGTGTGTGTGTGTGTGTGTGTGTGTGTGTGTGTGTGTGTGTGTGTGTGTGTGTGTGTGTGTGTGTGTGTTCCCCTAAAGCTGGTCCTACTTTTGCCTACGTTACCCCCCCCCCCCCCCCCCCAGCATGAACAATCTCGCCTTCTGGTTTTCATCCCAGTCACTTGAAAGCGTTGAGGGGGAGTCGATGTTTTCTTTCATCTATGAATTCTTTACATTTCATTTCCCAAATTTCAGATAGTGAGAATTCCAGAGACAGAAATCTCTCCCCACCTGGCCTCAAAGCCCAGATCAAATGGAAGTCTCCCTATAGACAGGAGCTGTCAAAACACAATCACACCCCCTCAAATTAAACATTTGACGTGTCATCGCTCGTCTGACATATCAGCCGTTCGCTGTGTGTTGTGTTGTGTTGTCAAACTGGGCCCTAATGCAGCAGCAGTAAGACACAGAAGCCGTCCTGTTTCCAGGACTCGGCTCGGCTCCACCGCGTAGCTCTCGCAGGCAGCCTATCAGCACCTAGTGGCCTTCCTTCACACGCCAGGAATGCTCTTTGAAGTTTTATTGAGCGGATAACGCCGCGCTATCAGCATGACATTGTGCTTTCTGTCCTCTTTCATCCCCTGGGCCTCACCCAGCAGGTAGAAGTTGACTATTGTACTCCTCCTCAAGAGGGGATTTGCAGGAAGCTCGCATTGACTTGGCGGGGCGACGAGGCCCCGTCACTGCTCAATAGGCCTCTGCCTCCCCCCCGCAGGTATCGACTTCTTCCCTTTAGAATGGAGGCTTTCTCATCTCCCAGCCTCGTCTCTGTGACACTGTCTTTGTTTGTCGTTTAAGGCTGAAACCAGCTGAAGACAGATGATCTCATTTCGGAGTCAGATTATGCTCCCTGGGCAGAGCAGGGTCCCTGAGGAGGAGAATGTCTGCTTTCTATCACACCCTTCCCTTTGTTTTCCTCTCCTTCCGATCTTCCTCTCTTTGTCCACCCCGTTGCTACTTCGGCTACTGTAACTTGTTTGGCTCAGACTCAACTGAGAGTTCTGTGATGTTTAGATGGCCTCACCAGTTGAAAGGCTTTTGTCACAACCTACATTACCACTATTAGATTAGATTCTATTTTATGGCATGTGTAAACAGAGACCGAATGGTGGGCTGAGTGAAACAAGGACCTTAAGAATGTTTATGTTCACAAAAGCCTGGCTCCAGCTCCAGTTATGACTGTGGCATCCTCTGCCCAACCCCCAAACATGTACGCTGAAGGTCCCGGACGTTGTTGACCCCCTTTAGCCCCACATATACTGTTATTGTCTCTCTGGACCCCTGCTGCGTTCATGCAATCACCCCCCTCCTCTCTGCAATAATCCATAACCAGAGGACAAAGACCTGTTGTTTGAATGAACACATTCGGCAGATTGTTGTTCCATTTGTGCCACAGGACAGTGAAATTCACATCATCTTGCAAAGCACCAGAGAAATGTGAGGTGCTTAACGTAGCACATTTGGGCATAAATGGAAAAAGTGCGAGAGTAATTTAAACTCCATCTACAATGACAGCGTATTCCTACATTATTAGCGTCTGTAAGCAGGAAACACAGGACAACTTTATTAAGCCGATGATGAAATAAACCACTGTCAAGAGGTTTTCCCCCTCGTTAATTGGACGCTCTCTTAATCCTTTTTCGGCTAATTTAACATCATAATGATGGAAGCAGGGCTTAATAATTGACACTTGCAGGCTGGTGTGTGGCTGTCTTACACCTACCCTTGCATAAACATGATGATGGTTCCCTGGAGGCTGAGGTGCAATGCTGCATTTCTCGCCTAAAGTGTGTTTCCTTCTCAGCATTCAGCCCTGCTAATTAGCTTGTAATGAGCAGACGCAGGATCAGCTTCGCCCCAGAGCTGCATCTCTCAAGCATTTCAACAGTAGGTTTCTCAAATGCTTCCTCGACTCGTTTCTGTAAAAGATGGAGGCTGAGTGAACAGACTGGCCTTGTCTGCAGCCGAGCTCCATGAAGCTGCACCACTGCTGCTCTGCTTCTCACCTCAGTGTTCATGCTGAGCGTGAGGTCATACTGTGGAAGCCACTCAGCCACCAGCAGCCAGGAAACACCACCTCCTCTGCATCCGTCACGAACGGGCCTTGTTTATTCCAGGAACGCTGCAGAATCAATGTGATCGTCCTCGGATAATGACGTGATAAACAGTGTCTGCTTTCGATTCGCTCGTTCGAAAGGCGATCGCGTTCCTTTTGTTTAGAATGAAAGAGGTTAAAAAAGCAGGTCTGTTTCTTTTCGGCTGAATTCAGACGTCCTCTGTTTGGACGTTTACAGACGCCGCTGACATGAAGGAGCCTGCGTGTGCAGGGAGACCTGAAACGCGAGCCCACCACCATATGCATCACATATGTGCTGTGGGCTGTCGCCCGGCAGCCTGTTCCTGTTTAAAACCGGTAATATGACGAGAGAACAAAGACCATTGGACGGTCAGTGATGGGCGTCGTTACGCTGCCGACTGCTCATTAATACGCGGCCGCCCGGTGATTAATCAGGCCTATGTGAACTAGTGGCAGCTTGAAGTCATGGCTGTGAGAAATGGCTGCGCACCATTCAGCGATCAGATTACTTGGCGTTGCTTGACATGAATACAATATCGTCTCCATCCCAGTAATGAGAGTGTCCACGTTGTTATCATTTCTCTACAGATGAGCAGAACTCAAACGTGAAGACAAACTTCCTTCCCAAACTTTCTTTTCTGCAAACTTTTCTAATATGTTGTGTTTTCTTTATGTTTTTCTCATTCTTCACACACGACAGAATCTGTACACCGTCATCATCATGACTGGGCCATTTGGATCCTTCTGTTATGGTGATGTTCTGTAAAACCCATTGTTTTGTTCACCCATAGGAGGCGCTGGTGTTTTCATATGGGACAGGTGGCCTACATACACTTCCACTGCATTTGGTGAGGTTCCTGTGGCTGCCTGCTTTCAATGTCTGTAGCCTGATAGCTGGTTGGTTCCTATAGCGAGCCCCATCCAATCCTCTCCTTTGATTCCCATCGGGCTTTATGTGCTACACTGTGGAAACAAGCCCAGTAGAGATTATTACCCGTCTTGTGCCGATGCTCCGTTTCCCATGCACGCTTCAGAGCCGTGTCATCCCTCCATCGTCATGCTTTCAGCTTCGTTGGTGTCCATGCGTACTCGTGCTGTTTGGTACATGTGAGTTTGTGAGCATGTGTGTGTTTTGGCCAGACATGGGTGACTGGTGTACCGATGCCAGATTAATGCAATAACCTCATGGTCATTTACATTTAGAGCCTCAGCATCTCTAACTGCTCTTCATGGAAAGCGTCAGATCGCCGCCCTGCCCACTCAGTGTTTGTTCTTGTGCTGTCTCCTTCAGGGTAGCGACAGCGAATACGAGGTGGACCCCAACCGGCAGAAGACCCACTCCTTCGTCAACCACTACATAAGCGACCCCACCTATTACAACTCCTGGCGCCGCCAGCAGAAAGGCATCTCCCGAGCGCAGGCCTACAGCTACACCGAGTCCGAGTCGGGCGACCCGGATCACTGTGCCCCACCGCCGCTGCCGCCTCTACCTCCGCTGCCACCCCAGCTCAGTTCCCCCAGCCCCCAGCCGCAGCAGGCCCAGGGCCAGGGCCAGCCCCAGGGCCAGCCCCAGGGCCAGGGCAGCCTGTTTAGACCCAAGGGCAGTCGGACTCCCACCCCCTGTCAGCAGAGCTCCAACCCCCCCAGCCAGCACAGCACCCTCTACAGGCCCCCCAGCAGCCTCGCTCCAGGCTCCCGGGCCCCAATAGCTGGATTCTCTTCCTTTGTGTGAAAATGCTGAAAATGACATCTAAACATTTCTGGAAATATCTACCCAGCTTGCGTTGAAGGAGAACATAGCATTGCGTAACATGCAGCCAGTGCAATCGAGTCATCTATGCCTTTCTTTTCATTTCTTTTCTCCTCGTCAGCCTGGGTGCGTGCGGAACAACACGGAGACTTTTTGGAGCCTTTTATTGTCTGATGTGTGGAAGTGTGCCAGTGTAGACTTTCAGTACTCTCTGCAGCATCTATTCGCTTTTATTTTGCTATTTGAACTTTTTGCATGACATTTTCTTGTTTTTTTCTCTATTTCTTCTGGAAAAACAGACAAAAATGGAAAAATCTTTTTTTGATTCTGTACAAAGTCATAGAAACCTTTGAAAACACACACACATATAAAAATATATACAGTATATAGTAGATGTACCTAGCCACAAAATGAAGTCAGTGCAGACTTTGCATTGATGGACACGGATATAACAACATGATGGAGCCATATAGAGGAAATGAAAGGACAAGTGTTAGTTTGGGTTGGATGAGCTGGATGTAAAAACAAAAGAGGAAGCAATTAAAGACAGATGTGGATGTCATGCTCAAGCCAAAACACCAAATTCTAATGTGTTTGCCAGAGGAGTTAGGAGGAAACAATCATGCGTCTCGTTGGACACGGCTCTGGGGTCTCCAGCAGCGCTCGGCTGTGGCTGCCGGGTCAGTGGCTGTGCTGAGCCTGAAGGAATCTGCAGATATATACAGTAGGAGTGTATATGTGTCACAGTGAAGGCGTTTAAGTGTTTTTGTGAGTGTGTTACAGTGGATCAAAGATGCCTTCATATAGGAACACTTATTTATAATATCTGGCACCGGTTGCAATGACTGCTGACGGGCATCGATAACGGCTGGACTCGCGCCTCGAGAGCCTTCTTTTTATCCTGACACGCTCCACGTTTCCCCCCGTTTTGCTCGCTCACGCCTAAACACACTGGTCTGATTCTACACGCTGTGAGCACTGAACCTGTCTGAAGCGGTCGGGGGGGACGGGGGCGTCACGTGGGCCCTGCTGAAACTGTGTGGTTTTAATAAGACGTGAATGGGATGTTTTCTCCTGTTTCCTGCCTCGCTACGTCACTATCGTGGAGCAGTGACGTCAGGAGATGATGTCATCGGTCCGCCCGCCTCCTCCCCTGTCTGTAATCAGCCACTGTGTACTGTTCAGGTGTGACTGTGCTGTCTCGGATGCTAGTGTGCGGATGTGAGTGAGTCTACACTTCTCGTGCGTAAGCTTTACAGATCACTCACTGTCCGTCTGGATATAAAGCGATTGTCTTGCAGAAACTAAACCTGCCGCCAGGCTTGGCTCAGTCCGAGCCACCTGCCAGGTGCACTCATGATGCTATAGTGAAGAATCAGTGGTGTGTTCCTAGTTTCCATAGCTCAAAAAGAAAAATGTATCATCCTTTTTTTTCCGTGGGGTGATTTCATTGTACGCGACATTATGCTGAATCTGAATGGATATATGATCACAGTACATTTCTGAAATAAATTATTTTTCAATGTTAGTGGTTTTGGGACTCTTTCACAAATGTGACAAGTGTAGCTTTTTGTTCTGTAACATTCAGATGACTTGTCCTGTTTCTAAGTTCCATGCATCTGTCCTAACATGTTTTCTCTCCGGGTTCTCCAGCTTTCTCCCACCTTCCAAACACATGCAGTCAGGTTCAGTGGCCCACAGGTGTGAACGCTTACAAGGACAAGCAGTTCGGATGATGAATCTCGTGAATCCAGGTAAAGTAGTAAAGTCTGTTGCCCGATTGCTTTGCAACCAGATTCCTCAGGCAGTAGTTGCATCATGAGTGTGTAGGGTGTAGAGAGCAGCTTTGGGTTCATTCTGCTTAGCTCATGGGTGGTAAAGGAAGTAGAAACTGCCAAGTCTCTCTTCCTTAGTGTATATTTTCACAGGGAGCAGAGTGCAGTGCTAAGCCTTCAATCTCGGATTCGTTCTGTCTTCCTGGTTCACATTTCCTAAAGCGACGCATGAAAACGTCCCACTTAACACCAGCAGTGCTCCGTGTTTGAGCATATGCTGAAGGTAGGACCTGTCCATGGCTAATTAGCTGACGAAATTCCACCTAACCTATGTGTTACTCAGGGCAGAAATAAATTGGATCAGTGCAGATGCTGTGAAATCCTGTTATCTGGTTACACATGTCCCTTCCTGACTTCTTCCTTTGTGCTTCCAGAAACCCACAACTCATTAGCCCACCGTTTGTTCCTCAGTTGGCTGAACCGCCATCCTTGACCCTTTAAACTATCAGAGAACACATTATGTGGTCCACTATGTGCAGGATCCTCAGTACATGACTAAAGTGTGGTACCGTCCCCATAGTTCCATGACAGGCGCTCATATACAGTTTCAGATGGCGTTTAGATGCTAATTGGATCACAATCTTCTTGATCCGAGGCTAACCTACTAAACACATCAGCATGAGAAGAGAGGAGATTAGATGGGATAGGGCGGGACAGGGAATTGGAACGCTCGCATCCAGAGCACTAATCCCTTTTTTGAAAACATGGGAAATTTCTCTGTGACAGTAGAATCACAGACAGGAGGTATTCCGCTTGCTGAAACATTCATTTCCCTCTCTCTCTCACATTGAACCAACAGGAAATGAATGACAGAGAAAAGAGCGAACTGGTGGTCCAGGGTTGGAAAGGACCAAGGCACTAAATACCCCAGATGAGCTTTGAGAATCCTCGGTTGAATTATTATAGGATTCAGACGGAAGGTGTAGTTCAAAGCCTTGAATTTAATTGGCTCATTTGTGAGCTTCACTGAGGGTGGTTTAGGGATTTGGAGAGGATATACTGGCAGTTTGAGAAAGGATACTAATGTAAGAGGGTTCTTCATGAATGGTTGTCTTTGGTACTGTAGGTGCTGAAACTGGTTTCCAGCTTGGTCCCTTTGCCCAGTCAACCTCAGTCTCGCCCTTGGATTTACTGGATGAGCACTGGTTTCCACAGTTTGTGGTTCTAGCAGGATCCACTGTGGAATCTGCAGCAGCTTAAAATGGTGACACAAATTGGTGAAATGGGATGAAGTCATATTTGGTCACAATTATTTTTAGTCTGTGATGCCTTTATACGTTATATAACAACACGAAGCCACACAAGGACATAATAATCGAATAAGGGGTCTGCTTCAGGGTAACTCAGCATCAAAGTTTTGTTTTCCTCAGCCTCGCTGAAGTTCCAAAAGACCCAGACAGAGCAGGCTATGAAACTCTGCGCTACTAATTGGTCCATTGTGTAATAATATTAGACGCGAGGACTGGAATCACACAGGCTCCAGCTCACATCTGCATGACCTGAATGTGTGACCCATTAAAAGTTGTAAATTTGCCTTGTGTGTAAAATTGAATGTAATGGCTAGGTTGTCAAAAATAATTGGAGTAAAGGCCGCCACATGGGCCCTAATTACCTTCAGGGATATTATGGCTTAGTAATAATGGAAATCAGTCTATCTGGAGCTTCTATCACAGTGGTTTTTACTTTGCAAACCAGAATGAAGTGGTTTGATGATGTATCAATTTCTGTATAATTATTATATGGACCTTGATGATCATCATCATTCAATGAGAATCTCATAAACGTGTTACAAGCAAAAAGTGCAGAGAGAAAGAGTTGTTTCAACGACCTTTAACTAAATCTATGTTTTATATAATTCTTATGAATTCAGTAGGTTAAGTGACCATACTACACTATGACACTTATTGGACCACATACTATGCTGTGACACTATTTTCATCCCATACTACACTCCACTAACCTTCCATCATTGTTCTACATCTATCTGTCTGTGTCTGTTCCCCTCACATAGTTGTATTTCTTGATTGCTGTCGTTGTCCTCTTCAACAGGTATCATCAAACTCAGCTGTGTGTCTCCTGTCCAAGCATCCTGCCTGTGTTCAGTTACTGGTCTAAGCATCCTTCCTGTGCATTCTTACTGCTTTTTCCGCTCTTCTCTATTCCTTCACACCATCTGGTCACACAAAACAAAACATACCTTTGGTTTGTACTAATCCTTACCTTTTTTAAATACCTTGTGATAACTCTTGTTGTGAATTGGTTCACATTAAATAAAACTGAATTGAATCAGCTTCTGTCATTCTTTTCGAAGACATAATGCACTATGAAAAATTCTGGATCACATATTGTACTACATACTACATTTTTAGTATACCTAATAACTAGTCATGTGGCCTAATGGCACTAGAGGTAGTAACTGCAAAGTTATAGAAGGTAAACAGCCATACATGACATCCATCCAATATCACAGTGTCTGAGCTTAGCAGCTAGAGACCTGCATTCACATCCACTTGGAGTGCTGTGTGCTATCACCAGCTAATTTAGTTTTATGTGATGTAAACTCACATGACCTAGCATGTAATGTACTACAGAGTTCTGTGGCTCAAAGTGTTGTAGCATAGCAGTGAGACCTGGGTTCAAATCCCGCCTGGGCATGTAGGGTTGTCTGTTATGACCAGAAAAATAAGTTGTTTGATTGCAGCGCAGAGTTATCAGTCGTATAAATGTAAAAGAACATTATAAAGAACATTCTGTGGCACAATGGTTAAGCATCTGTGCTTTACAGTGACGGACCAAAGTTAAAATCCTGGCACAGACATGTAGAATCGCTATCCCTGCCTAAAGTATTTTTGTTGAGTTCTAGAGAGTGACTAGCCATATATGACCTATGATACAAAACCACGCAAGGTCCTTAGTATGTGGTCCAACAAAGCCATAGTATATTCGTATAGCAATAGTATTTTTATAAAATGTTATACAGTAGTATGTGATGAAAAGCGTGTTATGGTATAGTGTGTCATTAAATAAAAGGTCAAACTATAGTATATGGCCCAAAAAGTGTCGTATATTATAAAAAAGTCATAGTACAGTCAACAAATCATGGTATAGTATACCATGAAAAAAATGCAATAGTGCATGATAGTATAGTATGTTGTAAAAAAGTATGTATAAGTATAATACATAATATGTATAAAAGTGTACTAAAAATAGTATGTGATGAAATATAGTGTTACAGTATATCAAATAAGCTATATTATAAAATGTGTATAATAAACATAGTGTAATAGCACAGTATGTTGTTAAAACATACCATAGTATACTACGTCATAGTATAGTATGTCTTCAAATTAAAAAAAACTTCCAAAAAGTGTCTAGATTAGTATGTTGTAAAATAAATCATATAACATGTGATGAAAATAGTGTAATTGTACAGTATATTGTAAAAAAAAGTCATAAAAAGTGCTATAATACAGTAATGTGTAAAAAACATATTATATTATGCGATGAAGATAGTGTAATAGTATAGCATGTTACAGAAAATGCCAATGATAAAAGTCGAAAAAAAAGTTAGAGCACAGTATGTTGTGAAAATTGAAGTTGGTTAAGAAGTCTGGAAACTGCAGGTTCAATCCCAAAGATCAAATCCCATACATGAAGTTGAGCTATGAAACCTTAAATCTGAACACAAAAAGTCAAAATGTGAAGAATAATTAGCATTGTATTTTCTTTTCATTTATGCTGCTTTTGATTTTTAGCTTTTGTAAACAATAAATAAAAAGTACAAGCTAGTTGTAATGCAGTCATTCCCAACATAAAGTTTGGAACTACATCTTAATATCTCAACAAATTATGAAGAACAAAGAGACAAATCGATGTGTAAGTGTATAAATTATTACACAAATGATAAACAACTTGCAACAGAGAAATTATTTGTTTATTTATGTATTTGTTCGTTTACGTGTCATTTTGCAAATATGTATTTATATTTGTATTAATTAATTCATATTTGTATTACTTGTTTCAACATTTATTTATTTATTTATAAGTGTATTGATTTAATAATAATTAAGTCCCTTTTCGTCTTCCATACAAATAGGGAGGGGAGGGGGGAGAAAAGGGGAGGAGGATGAGCGGAGGGGTGGTGGCGATCGCTTTGTGCGCCACAGCTGCGTCGGTCCCGCGAGCGCTCCGTCGTTTCTCTCTGTTTGTTGAGGAAAAGCTAAATGAGCGGTGTCCGACCCGGTTCCGTCGTCTCCTGTGTCCGTGGAAAGTTGAGTGGAATATAAGCGGAAACTTCCAGCTCACTCGGACCGACAACAAAGGTAAGTTTCCTCACGCGTGACTCTTAGTTGAGTGGACGGTGATGATCTGTGGCGTCGTTGTTGCGCTCGTTTCCCAATAAAAGCCACTACGCGTGAAGTTGCTTCGTGTCCGTGGAGATCGGACGCGTAGAAGTTGAGCGAACGGCTACAAATCTGCATCTCATTTGAATGTGAAACCTGCGCGCGGACAATCAGCGCCTCGCAGTCTGCGTCCGCTGAGCGACAACAATGCGCCCTGCGGGGTCCGGACGGGGACGGGACCGGGACGAGGTCCGGACGGGACGAGGACGCAGCGCTACGAAGCAACTCCAAATGGATCCACGGAACCTCTGCTGCTTCAGCCCGGTTCTGCTCAGGAAGTTGTGCGAAGCTCCTCCAACTTTCTCTTAATATCAGGGATCTCCGAGTGTCGACAAGTTGTGGACGGAATTAGACTTTGGCACAAACACACGTTTTTGTCTGCTTTACATAATGTATTAGTTTTAGAATCTGGGCCTAAATCACAATAAGTAGATGAGCGCTTGTTGGACTGAGCCCCTATTAATGGTCCCCGGCCTCTGAGTAATTACTGCGTTTTTACTCTGGCTGGTGGGAACTAGGACTGGAATCAGTATTTCCAGCTCGAGGAGGAGATGTGGTTTAATCTGAGCAGACAGATGGGCTGCTGCGGTGTTATGTAACAGTAATGCTCACAGAAGCCAGTAGGAACTGGGGGACAGTTCTAGGAGCTGGGCTGCTCCGGACCGAGGCTCGGGTTGCGTTCAGGGACCTGGTCGGGTTCACGCTGGTCGTTTCAGAGCTCCATCATCATCAGCTCATGCTTCGCTCCTCTTAGTCTGGACACGGTGACTAATGGCTTTGGCTTTGTGGTGGTTTTTGGACAGCTGCTGGCCTCTCTCACACACGCACGCACGCACGCACACACACACACACACACACACACACACACACACACACACACACACACACACACACACAGTGGGTCAGCGTTTGAGGTCGCCCTCACCTTGAAGCTGATTCACCGCGTGCGTTCACTGTGTGCGTTCACCGCGTGCGTTCACCGCGTGCGTTCACTGTGTGCGTTCACTGCGTGCGTTCACTGTGTGCGTTCACCGCGTGCGTTCACTGTGTGCGTTCACCGCGTGCGTTCACCGTGTGCGTTCACCGCGTGCGTTCACCGCGTGCGTTCACCGTGTGCGTTCACCGCGTGCGTTCACTGTGTGCGTTCACCGTGTGCGTTCACCGTGTGCGTTCACCGTGTGCGTTCACCGCGTGCGTTCACCGTGTGCGTTCACCGTGTGCGTTCACCGTGTGCGTTCACCGTGTGCGTTCACCGAGTCAAGGCCAGGGAAGCGACGCCTGCGTCATCCGTGACTGTGCTTTTCTTGCAGCCGGGCTATTTTCGTTTGCTGAGGAGCAGCTGGACACCTGCCCAGATCTGACACAGAGCTGAGGTCATTACACATTCACCCTGGGAGGAGGAGGGGGGGGGTCTGACTCACTTGGTGACGGAGTTCTGAGTAAATCAACAGTGTCAGGACTGTATCAGTGTCTGGAATCTGTTAACGCTGGTTGTTTATTAGAAAAGAGAAACTGGTTCAACTGAGTCATAATGGATGAGTTACTGAGAATCTTGTTGATTCCATTGTCAAATTACAAATGCATTGAGTTGTTATTACAGAGTTTCACGGGTCCTCAGGAGTTTTGAGCTTAATCACATCTAAAGTGCAGTTGGGTTCCGCTGCTCAGCCTGTGCAGATTTCACCCAGTCTGGAACAATCACAGGATTCACCCTCCCTGAAAAGCAGGCGCTCGTTGAATCAAGCGGAGGATGTTTGATGTTGGAGTCGTCTGAAGAGTCGCACGTCACAGTCAGACATTTCCCATTTCCATTTAACTTCAAACAGAGCAACTCAACCCACAGCACAAGCTCCCTGTAAATACAGCGCGCTGCCTGTGACCTTTGACCTCCAGGTGCGTTTGTTTCAGGTCGGCTCAGGCTGAAATGCCAGAAACACTCAAACACAAACACCACACGTCACCTCCCTCCTCTGTTTATTGTACTCGGCAGCCCACTCTGCTGCTGCAGCAACCAGTCCGACCGGAACCGTCCTCCTCCAGGTCAAATACCTGACGCCGTCAGATCGCACGTTTCAACCCGACAACCCGTTGCGTTGTGAACGTGCTGCTGGAAGCGGTAAAGCCTGTTTGGGCCGGTCCGGCCGACGTGGGCTCGGCTCAGCGCGTTCAGAACATGCTTGTGGACACGCCTGTCCTCAGGTAGACATGAACCCGGTGTCTCCTCCAGGCGTGACGTGAGCAGCCGCTGTGGCCCGGGTTTGGACCCGGGTTTGGACCCGGGCCTTGACCCGCTTGCAGTCCAGCGAGCCCTCATTGTTTGCTGGCTGGACACACGGTCTGAGCGGGTGCAGGTTTCTGCTCTGGGCTTTTATTGTGGAGACCCGCTGGCTTCCTGCCTGAGCTCCTGGAGGTGTTTGTCCATAGGCATGTGTTTAACGTGGCCCAAGCGCCGGCGCCGGCGTCGCCCATGCGTGCGTCACACGGGCTCGGCCCGCGTCCCCGGCGCTGGTGCGGTTTCGTGTCGTTCCAGGGCCGGTTCCGTCGCCGACTGGGCGTGTGCTCCTGTTCTCGAACCCGTGTCTCAGCGCTGACCTTTGGAGCCACTTGCGGCTGTTGACGGACTTTAAACTTTAAACGTGTGCGTCAGCAGCCACATGTCGACGCTTCGCTGAGGAAAACTCAGTGGCTCCACGAAATCAGAGTTGCTGCTTGAGTCGCTGCCAAGTCAAAGACGGCACCGGCGGCTTCAAACGGCCTCTCCCAGAACGGATTTATGGCTGGAGACGTTCAGGTTGGAGACGAGCCTCCATTCGTCTGCTGTGATGATTCATTAAAATGTGGCTCATTATCTAATTATCGGTACCGTCTCGGGCCCTTTGAGCTCAGTCTCGCGCCACCAGCTGGAACCAGGCCGCCTGTTTCACGAGTGGATCCGCGGTGCGTTCAGGCGCCTGCTCCTGTGTACGCGCTCCAGGCTTTTATCTCCGTCCTGTTGTCGGCCGTTGGTGAAACGCTGTTATCAGCGCGTGCGTCTCCTTTGTCAGCCAGGTTTTGTGCCTCTGGTGCCATTAAGGTTCACACCGTAGGGGTTTATTAACTCGTCTTGTCAGTCAGGTCGCGGCGCCCCAGGCTTTTATGGCTGCTGTGTGCGTGTGTGTGTGTGTGTGTGTGTTTGGCTTCAGTGGGAGGTCGCTGATAAAACAGCAAAGAGCCGTTGAGAAGTCGATTCTGAGCAAAAAACGACCACTTATCTTCGTGTGTGTGTGTGTGTGTGTGTGTGTGTGTGTACCCACTAACCATTTGAACTGATTAACTGCTACATACGCCAGCTGTGACGCTGTTCCTGCGCTAACAAAGCGTTGTGTTTTCACGCAGTCCTCGCTGGACCTTCTGCTTTGTTCCATTGTCCGGCAGCTATTGGACGCTGCATTCAGGCGCTTGGCCCAGATCCAGCTCTCTGGTACCATCGCGTGAATGCTGTCCATTCGTCAGAGACTGAGGGGTGGATTTCACTGATTATTGGAGGCGTGCGCTCCCACACGGGACGATACACGGCGCCATGAGGTGAACGAGCGTGTGGCGCTGTTCTGGCCCGGCCCACCGGACCCTCCGCCGCCCCCCGGGGGCGGGTTCCTCTTCTAGTGCCTCTCCTTTTGCGTTTGGACCTCTTCTCGGTCTCCACGGCATTCACACGAGCCGAGGAGCCTTTCTCTCTATCACACGAGCCTTCGGGAGCGCCTCTCGTGGTAAAGGAGTGTTGGGAGTCTGTTTATTTCAGCCGGGCTCTTTGAGCGTCTGCTCCGATGCTGCTGCTGCTTGTTTTGGACGCGCTCCCTCTGCTCCTGTGCAGCAGTGGTTGGAGACGCGGTGCCGCTGGGTGTGCCGAGGTCGCGGCAGCATCAGGATGGAGTCAGGCAGGGGCTGCTGAGGGTCTGCGGTGTCGGCCCGGCGCCGGGCCGGCCCGTACATGCCGGGTTTATGTGCTCACACTCAACACGCAGCGCTTAATCCTCCCGAGGTTTGTTTCTGCCTGCGCGGCATTCGGGCCCCGGAGGCTTAAACAGCACAGTTTACTCACACAGGACCTTTAGTCCCGCTGATGGATGTGCTCCCTACATGCATGAGGAGGGTTGGTCCTATGTCATGTCAGAGGGAACAGAACACCTGACCCCTGACCTCTGACCTCCAGCCTCCTGCTTTCAGCTGTGCTGCTCAGAGTAGAACCCAGTAGAACCAGTTGGCCCACTGGTGATGGTGGCCCATTTCACCGCCGGCCTCCTGAACACTCGTATGTATGTCTGTATGACGTATGTCTCCATACGTTTGTACTCAGGCGGTTCTGCTTCCTGTTTTCATTGGACCGGCCCTGTTGTAAGCGCTGCGCCTGTGGGTCAAAGCTTTGTTAGTTTCACACCGAGCCTCCGTCCTAACTTTCATATCTGCTTGTGTGTTTCTGCTGGAAATAGTCGAGGCGCTTGTCGTGCGAGCTGAGCCTCAGGAGTCGAACAGGAACAACTGGTTCTTCTGCAGGAGGATGTGTGGAGCTCAGTGAATAGATGCTGGACTGGACGCAGGTTTTGGCTAATGAGTGAAAACCAAGGCTTCAGCTACACGATTCCAGGGAGAATCCACATCGTACATATTTGATTCCTCAGAATTCCTCAACTTCTGCACATTTCTAACATATTTAATAGTTGGATTGTATTTTTCATTCTTGACCATGAAACTCTGCTGTTCATCTCACCTCCCCCCTCCCTCCCCCGCCGGCCTCCTCCCCCCGTGGGAATCCCCCCGTTGGTTGTGGGCCTCACACAGAACGGATAAATGGAGTTTGCCGACTTTCTTTGTGGGACGTTGGAACTTCCCATTCTTATGCAGTGCTATTGATTCATTGATTAGCTGTGTCATAAGTGGCGCTGGCAGCCTCGTTTGCATATCAATGTTGGTGGCAACGCGACTGAACAAAGGAGGATATTCTGCCAGTTCAAGGTCGGACAAAGCGGAGGGTTTGTCATTGTTGAGCGTCTCGGGCGACTCTGAACTCGACGAGAGTTGAAGTAGATTGAAAATACACGTGCTTGATCACATGTTATCACATGATAAATGTGGGATGACACCGTGACACCAGCTCCTCTTGGTCGACGATCTAGAGCCTGGAACTGTTGCATAATCAGCACTTCATCTAATATTTGCATGGCGGCTTCCACCTTGTGAATAAATCATGCGCTCCCGCTGTTTGTCGTTAAGAATTTAAAGTGAGAAGGAGCGATTGGAACGTTGCTCTGGGATCAGGACGCGAGCGGAACCGAGCAGGCGGGTTGTTATGATGTCACTGAGACGCACCCGTCTGCCGGCGACATACGAAGCTCTTAATCATTCATGGCCCTGTCACCACTTGCCTCAGTCTGGGTCATGTGACGCTGCAGTTGCATAAAGGCTGTTGTTGCTGGCTGGTACCATGACAGGCAGCGGATCAGAACCCAAACAAACACTGGGACCTGCATCATGTCAGCGCAGACGTGCATGCGTGGCCGCGCAGCAGAGGACGGCTCCACGCAGAATCCAGCCGCTTCACGGCAGAACCCAGCGGCTTCATAACAGAATCCAACGGATTCACAGCAGAACCAAGCAGCTTTCCTTGTCTGGAGGCAGCACATGACGCTGCTCCAGTGAAACGCCTGCAGGTCGCCTTTGTCAGGCCCATCATAATGGGTCCGGATGATCCTGGGGACCGACCACAACACAGAGAGGCCCCAGCGACATCAAA
Organism: Betta splendens; assembly: GCF_900634795.4. Taxonomy (NCBI): domain Eukaryota; kingdom Metazoa; phylum Chordata; class Actinopteri; order Anabantiformes; family Osphronemidae; genus Betta; species Betta splendens. The sequence continues at coordinate 14,593,816 of NC_040898.2, read as the reverse complement.
TGGGCCGTTTCCTAAAAGCAGCCAAGGTGTGACTGCACCTTTGATATGTGAGCACCCACTGATGCCTTCACGCCGGGCTGAATGTCTTCCTGGTTAGTTCACATCAAAGCTCCCCTGCAGCCACGCGGTTCTGGGGCCACGGTCTTCTGGCTCCAGGTTGATCCACCTCAGTGGATGAGGCCACTGCTGCTGGAGGAACGCGTCCGTCAGCGTGAGCGGAGGTGGGTCAGGACTTTTACGTTTACAGGTGTGAGGGTGTGAAGCCTTTCCTTCCTGTTGCCACAGTGTTTCCTGTTTGTCGCCCTCCTCCCGGTCCCTGTCTGACACCAGCAGAGCTACTGGCGGAATCTTGAATGAATTTGTTGAACGCTGGAGATGAAATCTTGGCAGTGGAGCGACTTCAGTTCTCGTCGGGAGGCGAACTTCTTCCATTTATCAAATCCCCCTCTGTTCCCTCGGGTGCTGCAGTTGAATGGGCTCTTGTCAGAGATGCAAATGTTTTCATGGGTGACGTTGCTTTGTCATGCGTTGAGTGACGCCCGCATTCACTCACGGAGGGGGGCGACCCTGCAGAGTCAGACTGATGTCTGCATTGTTAAAGTCAGCAGCTCAGAGGCAGCGGGTCCACGTGGAGCTGGACGGGCAGGTTTCTCCTCCTGTCGCCCGTCCAGGTCCTGGAGCCGCCGGCTGTTCTGCTGCTCTGCTGTTCTACTGTTCTGCTGTTCTACTGTTCTGCTGTTCTACTGTTCTGCTGTTCTACTGTTCTGCTGTTCTACTTTTCCGCTGTTCCGCCGTTCCACTGGCCCTGTGCAAATGTCACCTTCAGGGCTGAACAAAGGCCAGCGCTGACACAGCAGCGCTTTGTGACGTGGCCATCGGAGGCTTGGAGCAGAAAGCAGCAGATCCAATTCATTCTTCTCCCCCAGCCTTTGATTCCTGCTCCCAGTGCAGCGTATCCTGTGTCGTGCTGCTTATGTAACAGTCAGGGGCCCAAATGGGCTCCAAAGCGCAGCAGCAATGAGGCGCTGGAGCCACTTGAAAAACGGAGCACGACAGCCTCCTTTTAAAGAGCACACACACACATTTTGCCCTGCTAAACTTCACTTATTACAGTTTTCAAGTAGCACGAAGGTTCTGTCTCCGGTTACATAACACCCTTTGGGCCTGCGTATAAAAGCCTTTGCGTGGAACCACTCGAGCGAGTCCTCATCCTGGAGCCCCGGCAGGAAAACGCTCCCTTCTCGATTCTCAAGGACTGAAACGTTTTAGAGGAGGATTTAATGGGCGCGTTGCATTTTCTCAGAATCTCGTGCGATGCTGTTATTTGTGTTTGCCAGCGTTCAGGCACTAACGCTCTGTGCTCCTCTTCACAGACGGACCCACAGTACGATGAACCCCCACCCTGAGAGTCGCACTGAACGCCTGGATTCGCCCGCGCTTTGACCGCAGCAGCTGGAACGCACCCCCGCCACCATGCCCATCCTCAAGCAGCTGGTGAACAACTCCTCCCAGTCCAAGCGGCGCTCGCGCGTGGACCTGACGGCGGAGATGATCAGCGCTCCTCTGGGGGACTTCCGCCACACCATGCACGTGGGCCGAGGCGGCGACGCCTTCGGGGACACGTCCTTCCTCAGCACGCGCTCGGGCGAAGCCCCCCGGGAGGCGGAGGCCAAGCAGGGCTCTCCCGGCTCCAAGCCCGGCCTGCTGTCACGCACCTTCAGGAGCAGCAAGCGCTCGCACTCAGTCAATCGCGGCGACAACATGGCGGCGCCGCCCGCGGCCTCGTCCAGCATCGTGAAAAACGCCATATCGCTGCCGTACCTGAACGACGAGGACCCGGCCAGAGGCAAACATCTGCCCAAGAGCGCGTCCTCCAGCCCCATGAAGAAGATCGCAGAGACGGAGAGCCGGGCGCTCAACGGGGCCGCTGCCATGGCAACGCTCGACGCCGAGCTCCACGAGCGCAGCTTCGGGGAGCTGACGGATTTACCTCCGTCCGTGCCCAAAGGAGGCGGCATGAAGCACGCCGAGTCCATGATGTCCTTCCACATCGACCTGGGGCCGTCCATGCTGGGAGACATCCTGAGCGTGATGGAGAAGAAGGGCTGCGAGGAGGACGACCTGGGCTTCGAGGAGGGCCGGGGCAGCGAGGGCCACGCGTCCCCGTCTCACATCCCCCACATCGACGACGACGACGCCGAGCTCCTGGCGCCCGCCCGGCCCCCCCGCGGCTCGGACCCCCACGCGCCGCAGCCCAGGGCCCGGAACGGGAGCGGCCCCCGCGACCCCGACAGCTGCGACCCGGACAGCTGCTCGGCGTCCAGCGCCGGCTCGGCCGCCGACGACCAGCCTCGGTACCGGCTGCACGACGGCGACGCGGACAGCGCCAAGTACAGCTCGCCCCGCGGCGACGAGGAGTTCACCTTCATGGACGAGGACGAGGAGGACGAGATCCGCGTCTAGGAGACGACGACGCGCTTTTAGCACCAGACGAGTCTTAAACACAATGAATCAACTAACGGAGAGCAAAAACGGCTCCATTCACTTTGCTGCTCAGATGTGTAGATGATTAGTTGCTGGGTTCGAGAAGTAGGATCCAGCTGTGAATCACATGGACGTCACATTCAGAGACGACATGTGAGCTCAGTCACCACTACAGGAAGAGGGGAAGCGACGAGAAGTGAAACTCGGGTGGTTTCGTAATCCCAGTGTGGGAGCGGATCCAGGTCCATCTGCCAATAAACACTAAATACATGAACTAGTTTAGCGTTTCTCCTCATTTATGCACCATTTCTACTGTGAGATGGGTCTGTGGACGTTGGAAGTGAGTAGTTCATGATGGTCTTATGTCAAGTTTGAAATCAGACAGCGGTGGTATTTATTCATTGATTTCAGGAGGGATGGATCCGGTTTTACTTCACGTTTGGTCTTAAAAGCTCCGGTTTTGGGTCTTCTCTTCCTTCTCCTTCCGTGGATTAGACACATCCCATAACTCAGGCTGTATCAGTGGAAGCGGCGTGTGTGCGACCAGACAGGAGCTGCGGAGGTGTCGGTGCACGACGGGCCCGGTTTCTGTTTGTGCCAGTCCACTCGCTCGTCCTCCAGACGCGGGTCCAATCGGGTCGGCTGCAGAGCAGTGCCTCTAGATGGGCTCCGTGCGTCTCCTGAACTGCTCCCTCACGCGGTGATATTCCCTGTTTCTGCACAGTAGAAGAGATGATTAAATCAAGCAATCATCCGGCCGCTCCCAGTCTGCTCATTAAGTGGGCTGCATTATTGGCCCCCGACCAGCTGGAGCCGCTCCAGGAACCGCCGGGTCACAACAGACAGGTGGGCCGGCTTCACAATGTGAGCCGGTTCTGTGTAAATTAGCGGGAAGAGGCCAACTTTCCTAAGATTAATGTCTGACCTTTTTTTGTTTTGTGTTGCGAACTAATTGCCATGTTTGACAAATGGGAGCTTTCTGACGCAGAGGCGCTGAGCCGGTCTGTAAAGGAGCTGGAGCAAGTCGCCAACTATGTTCTAATCACATCATTATTATAACATTATGAAATGCTTTCGGTTCGTCTTTTGTTTCTTCAATGTTTTGATGGAATTGGGCCAAACCTAAAGACGCCTTATGTCTTTTAATTATTTTGTCTGTGGAATGTTTGATCAATGAAGAAAAACACTCCTGTTGTCATCATCAATCAATAACGTGAACATAATTGTTGATCGCAGCAGCGTGGGAGACAGAAAACTCAGCACAGACACGACCCAACTGGACCTGCGAGCAGTAAACCCACACGTCCTCACGTTGGAGGGTTGGACTGAACTCAGAGGCTCAGACTTTTCTTTCCTGTCCCAACTCTGAGGCGCTCCTCCTGACTGGGCCACAGTCAGCCATGTTGTGAAACCTCTGTGACGGCTGTGGTTTGGCTCAGCTACGAACGGGCGGCTCCTCCTCTTCTGCAGCACATTAATATATTCACCTTTGTCACTTTCCTTTCTTTGAAATAACAGGTATATTTTTCAGTAAAAGTGAAAGCTGGTAATCTTCACTGTGGCTCAGCTCCTTCATTTCGTCTCACATGAGGCTGCTTTTATTTTCACATTCCAAAATAGGCAGAAAACTTTTCGCTGAAATCTGACCTTGAAGAATTTTTAAGGGGGAGCTGCTGAAAGAGCTGCAGCCACACTTGAAGTCGATCGTTCTACACAAATACCTGAAAGACAAGCTAAATCCTAGTTTAAGAGACTTCACATAATTGGAGCCTGTACCGGTCTGATGTGGAATTTAGCAGCTGTTAGAGATCGACTGATAAAACGCAGATGCGCGTAAGCTCCGGTTGTGATTCGTTACAATCCCCACAATTAAACAAATCAAACCTACAGACTTGCTTTCTCCTTCAGCCCTGTCCTATTAAACATGTCAACAAATGACCATAAAATGGGAAGAAGTGTCTATTGTTAGGGCGAGCGTGTGGATGTGGTGGTGCTTTGACGTGCTAACACTGCCATCTAGTGTCCAATTCATGCAAATGCACATCCATAACGCTGTGACGCATAATAAGCTAAATCTGGAGGTCACTTGGACTGAGGGCCTTCATACACCTTAACCTCCGTCATGCCTGGGCATCCTGCAAACCCCTGGGCTCACCCTGATCCCTGCCACAGGTCTTTATCGCAAACTACAGCTTTTCAATCCTCATCGGCCCCAAATGTAAAAACAGCACAGATGGGAACGTGTGCTGAGAGCTGTGTGCATCCTGACACATCCGTCACCTTTATGTGATGGCTCTCCCCAGGAGGCCCAACCTCATCTCACCAAACCTATGTCAGCTTCATAAACAACACGTTTTTATTGCCCTGCGTATGGAAGTGAAGCCAGCAGACGTTTCCTAATGGCCATTAAGATTAATATCCCACTCTTTTAACTTGTCATTTACACAATAAGTGATTTCACACAGACAGCTAAGCGGATTTCTCCCAGTAATCCCCCTTTGTTTCAGTCGGCGTCTGGAGGAGGACAAATGGCTGCATGAGAGCGGTGACTCACCACCGCAGCACATGGATCACTCTGTTTCCTGCCAACAGAGGAAGTATCTCATAGGGAGATGAATGTCTGTACATTCATACACGGCATCTCCTTCAAACACACTACGAGCCATGTACTCAACAAAAGCAGATAATGAATTAAAAGCAATGCAGATATTAAGAATCTCACCGGTCCTCCTTAAATACCTTTACTGAGTGTTTATTAGTAGGTCCTGTTACAAAGTGTGAAGACCAGAGGCAGCACTAGTGTATGAATGTGTCATGTATGTGTCATGTATCAGTGAAATCTATGCTGTATGTGCAATGTCTATTCATAACCACTAGATGGCGCCATTGCATCTGTACAGCAGCTCCTCCGTCCTGCTGATTCTCACCTAACGTTACACGTCTGCAAAGTTTTTATGTTGTGTTTACATGTCGTTTGTTTTTACAGTCATACTTGGGGCCTCGAATGCAGCGTCAACTAAACATACCTTCAAACAAACAGTAGGAGCCTCAGCAGCCATCATTCCATCTTGTTTAGTCTGAGCAGACGCAGGCTCCTTGTAATCCATCACTTTATCCTGTAATGAGGAGAAATGGTTTTCACAAACAAGCAGCAGAGAGAAGCACAGAAATAACAACAATCTGCAGAGACTGGCCGTGAGTTTGGGCCTTTGTGAGTCTGTGGAGACATGTCTTTCTTCCAAAGCCAAAAACCGAGCAGTTTTAGACGTATTTGTGTGAATTTACTAAATGTGACAGAGGGGAATTTATTCATGTAAATGATGATCAGTAATGAGAGTGAAACAAGAAGGAGAAGAACAAAACACACCTTTAGTTAATTAATTGACTCCAATCAATTTAACGTCCATTAACATGTCATAAACAGTGTCTAATGTAAAAGCGGGTGCAGATGTGAACAGCTGTCTGGGCCTTCCAGGAACCATGCACCTCTTCAGACCAGCGCTGTGGATCCATCTCCTGTGCAAACAGCAGACTCAGGACCTGTCAACGCTAACAGATGTGACACGCGGAGCCAGAACCAGCAGCTGGTGAAGTAAAAGCACAAACACGCTGTTAAAGTCCACTCTGAACGGACCAGGGGAACCTGTGGATGTGTTGGAAGCACTTCACCCACCACAGATGTGGCCGATAAGACGGGGTGTGAGGTCGCGTGGACTCCCAGCATCCTGCTGCCGTGGGGGGGCAGATGCACGGTGCCGTCAGCCGAGGGGGGACCGGACTCGTACTGGGTGGAGGGAGTTCACTTCCTTCCCCACGAGCTGCTCGCAGGGACGGCCCCGTCTCTGCCCTGGAAGTGGGTGGAGAGGAGGCCCGAGGTATTTAGAGGAAACACAGGCGTGGCCCCACATTCCCGCGCTCTGACTGGAAATGCAAAGCACAGGAGGGAAGAGCCGGACGGATACCACTGCTCCATCATCTGCACCCAGTTAACGAGACACCCCCTCGAACCCCTCACACGCCCCTCAAATGAAGAAGCGGCTTGTGTTTCTGTTTGTTCTGTGTCTGGTCTGTATTCAATAACCACAACATTTACTTACAACAGGCCCCGTGTTGACTGGCAGCGGTCGCGACCTAACGATCCATTAAGTCATTCAGGAAACCGCCGCCTGCTCCGTCCTAGCGTGGAAAAAGGCCGTCAAGTGCGAAGTCGCAGTTGGAAAACAGGAAGAGTGGCCTCATGTTGAGGAGCGTCGCAGTCACGAGCCGCTTCGCGTTTGAATGACTGGATGTTGGATGGGAGTCTGAGGCTGAGCCTTAGTGAAGCGATAGCGCGAGTCAAGTTTCATTCTGCACAATAATAAACTACGGTCTGCGCTATAATAGGATTCTACTCCACTGTGCAGTAAACCCGCGTGACACATGAGTAATGGATGCTCGCTGGGTTTCAGCGTATCTCAGGTATTTAATAAATCTGCAGGTGGTTAGTGCCGAACTCTGCCCAGAGGTGTCAAAGGTCAAAGCCTGCGCATTCCTGCTGCACAGCAAAAGGTCAAAAGGTCACCGACATCCTGGTGAGGAAAAGCTATTTACAAGGTGTGGAACGTAACGATGCGCTGGTCCACACATGCTCATATAAGTACGGCCGCCGGCGCGGGCTCGTCTTCACGCAGCTTCACCCGCGCGGCGGCGGCGGCGGCGGCGGCGGCGGCGGCTCCGCGGGGGGCTGTATTTATAGACGCGGGCCCACCCTGCAGGCATGCTCCACATGCCTCGGCCGTTAGCAGAACCGGTGCCCACCAGAGGCAGAGCATTCCCTGCACCGCTGGCGTTCAGCGCGGAGCAGCCAGATTCAGAAACGCCTCCGCTCTCACGGAGACGCAGCAGAAACAGGCGTGTGACGACGGGGTTGAGTTCAAAGCGAATGTCGAGCAGCGGGAGCACGAGAGGTCGCAAGGGCACAAGAGAATTGCTCTCACTTTACACACATCTGCTGCAGCTCCGACCACGGCCACCATCCGTCCAGCAAAGTTTCCAATCTTCTGTCCTCAGCTGCGAATAAAACATGCAGCGCTTCTATTTTTAGACTTTTAACACAGCAGCAGCAGCATCATGATGTTGGAGCCGGTCTGAGCTGTGTTTCACTGTAAATGACTAAAGGTGAACACGCATCCTCTGAGGCCCATCAGGCTAGACTGTAGCTGCTGTGATGCCATTACATGTTATACACTGGTTGGAAACGTGTGAAGCACTGGATCAAAGTGGACCACAGACATTTCAGCTGCAATTAAATTAAAAACATGTAACGTTCGTTAAAACTGCGGATGTGACTGATCCTCATTATTGAGACAGTGATCATAGCAGCCAGAACCCTGACTCAATCAAGTGACCAGACTAACTCAATCAACCAATCCTCCTCCACATAAACCTGTAGGGGGCAGCAGTGAGCACCACTCAGCTTCTGACTTCCTCATCGTACTCTTCTCTTTCACTTTGAGGATTCCTGACTCTCTTCCTCCCTGTGCCCAACTCCTCCCGCAAACTCACCCCCACAGGACTCCCCCCACAGGACTCACCCCACAGGACTCCCCCCACAGGATTCACCCCACAGGACTCGGTCCCACAGGACTCGGTCCCACAGGACTCGGTCCCACAGGACTCACCCACTGGATGCTCACTGGATCGATATTATGCCGCTAAGCACACACTGAAAGAACTTTAAAAAGCTCTCCCGCTGGTTTGAAGTCGCTCGTTTCTACAGCAGCGTTTTAATACTGACGTGGGATGCTGGTATTTTATCAATGTGCGCGGTGGGCGCCCGCTGGGTGGGTTCCTGTAGACAGAAGCACAGCGGGGGTTCGGATCTGTGTCTGTGAGACACAGCGGCTCTTTGTTGGGCTCAGCAGACAGTCAGCGCTATGCTGCCTCCTCTGCTCGGGGAGCAGAGTCCCGGCTAATGAGGCAGTTAGTTCATCAATCTTTAACCATTACAGTTATAGGCAGGGTCTCAATGTGCAGCGCTCCCCTGCTTTGTTTCCTGCAGCTCCAGGGGGAGGAGGCTGAAGTCCAGACCCACGCAGCATCCAGCATCAGCTCTGTGGGCAAAAGAGCAGGAACGAGCCAGTAACATCCAGTCGGGTCGGGAGCACAGAACCAGAGCTGCACAAACACAGAGACCCTGAAATAGTGAGAAAGGCCTGATAGGTGTTATACAGGAGGACGCAGACGCTCGGACACAGAGCAGAAGGTCTGACCTTTATTTGTGACCTCACTTTTATTGACGCCGGCTCCGCCCACGGAGGTCAGTGTGCATTCCCAGCTGCTGAGGCCCGTCCTGTCCACACAGAACCAGCAGAGCTCAACCCATAGCTCAACATACAGCCGGAGACATAAACATCCCAGTTAGAATGAGAGCATTACACTGAACTAGTGAGACGCGGCGTCACAGAGAACACGTTTCCCAGCAGTAAATGTCTCCACATCCTTGATGGATGCAAACCTTCACATTATGACATTAAGACTTGCAGCTGCGTCTCTAGGAGACACTTGAAGTGCCAGGAAAAATGGCTCAAATCTGACAATCGCCTCCTTCTGCCTGCGTCCAAGTTTAGGACAACTGCAAGCGTTTGACAGGCTGCGAGGAGCTGACAACACGAAGCTGCTGGCATTTCAGAGAGTGAGGGAGAGAAACGGGCTGGAAAATTCCTCCAGTTTTAAATGCCTTTGTCCGCCTCGGAGCAGTAAATCTGAATCCTGGCCCGTGTGAGATGCAGAAGTCAGGGAGACGCGCTGCATCTGTTTACAGGCAACGACAGCAACAACGACAGAATGAAAACGAAAGCCAGGCCCAGAAACAGAACTGGTTCCTCCGTCTGACACCAGAACTTCCTGTCCTGACGCTCAGCTCGATGCACAGTCTCCCATCAACAGCCACAGTGGCTGAAAGAAGTGAGCAAATGGAACAATCACCAGGCGCTGGAGGAAGCGGCGCCACATGTGGACCGGGCCTCACTCATCTGACCACGACGCGCTCGGCCGTGAGTCAGCGCGAAACCATCTGAGGTTTTAGTCATTCATGTCCGTCCTCAACAAGCACAGGCTGCGTTTCTCCTAATTTGGGGAGTGAGAGCAACACGCACTGAGTCAGCACGGAAACACGATAAACATTTGGCCAAAAATAGCCGACTGGACCGACTGGAATCAGAGATACTACGAGTCGGACCCTGGATGAGGATAGAAACACGATTCACGGAGCTTCCTATCGTTTCTATTGTGTGGAGCCCTTCCTGCGTTTGTGCAGCGGAGGTGCTGCCCTTCGCTCCGTCTAAACAACCACACATTCATGGAACCTCGGCAGCCTCTTCAGACTCCGTGAGAGGACACATAATGTCACGCAGCCTCAAGCATCTGGGCCCTGTGCTCCGTTTTGTCTCCAGGCCTCCCCTCGGCCGCCCTCTCCTCCGCGCCGCACAGTGGCTCCAGTGGAATGTGATGACCACGGAGGGGACAAAGCCCTGCATTCATGCCCCGCGTCCCACTGCAAGTCTGGCCTGAGAGCCTCCATCGCGGAGCGGAGGCCGCGTCCGAGAGCGGCCGACCCGCAGCCACGTCTGCATCACTCAGCGCTCCGCCGACCACTCTGGGCACTTTGGAAGTGATGCAGCACAAGCTGGAGTCCATGTCAAGCAGCAGAAAGCCGGCGCCCATTACGTTTAATGGCTGCATGAGCGATTTAAGAGGCGTTGTGAAGAGAGAGCAACCGAAAACAATGAGCAGAGCTAATTCTGGAGAGATAAATCAGTGGGTTTTCACAGAGCGACTTCACACAGGGCCATAAAGAGCCCGCTGCCGGCCTGTCTGTCTGCCTCTGCTGCTCCGTCTCAGGATCTAATTCAGCCTCCATTTGCCTCCTTTGTGCAGGTAATATAATAGAGGCCTCGGTAGTTACCGTGCAACCCCACGCAAACACGCAGACAGGCTGCAGGTGGAAACACAGCACGTGTCTGTGGACGAGCCAGATGTTTGGCTCAGACTCATCAAGTGCTGACAATTAATCAACGATACTTTTATTATACTTAGTTACACTTAAAGCAGTAATCACCAGCGGCACCCTAATTAAATCTGCTGTAAAACAACCCAGCTCCCTCGTTTTAATGGAGCAGCTTTGAAGCTAATTGAATTATTACTGACACAGCACTTTCATTTAAAGCCTTTTTTGGGCCTAAACGCTTAACTGGCAGCCGCAGTCCCAATAAAATGAAATTGCAATGCGTACGGAGAGATTTTATTGCATTTCTGCTGCTTCGCTGCAACGATTTAGCTTTTTATTAAAGTCAGATGGAAAAAATAGGAGCGAGAGGAATATCATGGCTCCCAGAGTAAACAGTCAGGCCACACTGAGCAGCCCAGAGCCATCTGTGATTTTCCCAGCAGGGGACACTAATACTGTCATTGGGTTTAATGGTTCATCTCATCCCCTGCTCCTCTCCTGGTGTGGCCGTCCTCCTCATAGACGGCTCCATGCACAATTCATGAGAGGAATCTGATGCCGTGGAGTCGGCCCGAGCGATGCAGGCAGACGTGCGAGCGGGCGAGCGAGCGAGCGAGCGACCGAGCACAGGATTTAAAACAGGAAACCTTGCAGTGGCGTGAGCAGTCAAACAGGAAGAAGTCAGAGAAAGCGGTGGGTGGCGAAAACACCAGCAGCCGCAGAGGGAATGGATGTGGGCGTGTTTTCACTGGGTGGGAATGTTTCAGACCTCCTGTCTGTTGTTGCCAGCGGTCAGCAACGAGCATGAAAACGTGCAGTCCTTCCTGAGAGCATCGCTGCTGCTGTCTAAGTGGAGGTGACAGCGCGCCTGCTCCCTCAGACATCTCCACTATGCAGCAATTCACAACACTCCCCCACGGGCCGCAGGCAGGCATATATATAGGCCCGTCTAATGTTTCCTCACGTTCTGAGGCCGCTGGGAGAACGGCCGGGAAGCACTTTTCCAGCGCCTCCGTGCAGGACGGGAATCTCATACGAGGGCTCGCGCTCTGTGCGTCTCTGGGAGGTATTTATAGCGGCTGAGGTCAGGGCAGCTTGGCCTTCTTCAACCTGGCCATGTTAAGTGATGCTACAGGCCGCAGGGGTGGGGCCAGGGCGCGTCGTTCCATTCTAAATCCAAAGGCCCATGTTTACGACAATAGTAGCCTGACGACAAGGTGCAAAACAGGGCACGCGATCGGCCCGTTTGAAGCCGTCCACGCCCTGAGGAACGCCTCAAGCTCCACCTAGCATCAGAGCCATGGCCTGTGTGCTTGGTTTTGATCCAGGCTCAGGTCGGGCGGCCATCTGCCCCGATTGGCTGGTGGCAGAAAAGCAGCAAACAGAACACAGGGCCCATGGGAAGCACAGCCCTGAGGCTGAGGAGGTAGAAAGCATCAGCATCTGCTGCTGGTGAGGTTTTATAGCCAAAGTTTAGAGCAGCTCTAATAAAAGCACCAACATATTTAATGATTGGGGTTCATTTTTCTTGTGTTTCCTCTACGACAGAGACGCTCAGTGACTCCTGGCTACTGCTGTGTCCACTGCTGTGTCCACTGCTGTGTAGTGGAAACGGGGCTATCGTCTGTCCGGCCCGACCCCTTCACAACACATTAGTGTAAATGATCCGCATTCCGACTGGTCGGTAACACAACGCAGATTATTATTCTGCGCTGCCGAGGTTCATGTGGACTCTTCCTGTGGCATGAATCATTCAACAGGCTGCTGTAATCCATCCAGAGCTGCCTCCTCAGGGTGGGGTGGCGGCGCGGTGCCACCTGATGCTGCCTGGAGACCGACTGGACTCCAAGACAAAGCTCAGATTCCTTCTAAGAAAACATGCCAGGTATGTGAGCGACGCTACTCTGCGCCTTGACTTCTAATGGTGGCAGAAATGTTACTTTCCTTCTCATGATTAGGTTAAATTTAGCTTTTCAAGCCACTTGACTTTTATCACAGGTAAGTCAGGAAAGTACAGAACAACAGCAAAGCCAACAAAGTCACAGCACATATGAAGGGTCACGATACCAACATATGGAATTATATCATTATCCTACAAACGCCTGCCTGATAAGAGAAAGCTGAAACAAGCTTGTTCCAAGTTGAGCTAAGAGCTCGTTTACAGTGTGACAACATGTTGAGATCTTCCGTGCACTTAAACAAAGTAAAAGCACCTGCGTACCATTAATTTGAAAATCCAGGCAGCGCGTTGCTGTAACCTATGGCAACTGCTTGTGTGTCAACAGAAATCTTGGACAGGCCAACTCCTGCAGCCCGCGGCTGAAGCACCATTGGCTGGCTCTGTGAATGAATCCATTATGCATGTCAGTTCACCTTTAGCGTGTTGTTGAGCTCATTTCCAGGTAAACACGGCCGAGAGCTTGTCGGATCGGAGCAGTGAAGGAAAATAGCTCGGTAAGACTGTTCCATCAGGTTTTCTCACTCTCCTGGTGATTCCTTGTTACTAACATGTTGAGACCACTGTTTATGCATTGAATCCAGTGGTACCAAGGCGAAGATGGAGCTGATCGGATCCACCCTGACGGCCACGTATGCTCGGCCAAAGACCAGCCACTTCCTCCCCGCCATCTCCACCATGGCCTCCAGCTACCGCGGCACCCAGCCTGCCTTGCTCATGAACCCCAGTGCCAACCTGTGGAGGACCAACAGCTACTACAAGAGCAGCAGCCTGGTCCCGACCGCCGCCTCCTTACAGCGAGAGAACCTGGACCTGGCCCGGGCCAAGACCATGTTCTATCCATCCAACAGGACAGCGCTGACCACCCGCTACACGCCCGAGGACTGGCACAAGTCCAACCAGAACAACTACAGGGAATCCGAATCGTCCCGGAAAAGCGCAGAGCGCCTCAGGAAGGACACGATTAGACTGATGCAGGACAAGGAGCAGCTGACCAGACGGACTCAGGAGAGCACCAGCAAGAACATCGGCGAGCGGCTCAACGACATTGTGTTCTGGAAGTCTGAGCTGAGCCACGAGATCGACAGCATGGTGACAGAGATCGCAGCTCTGACCGAGGTCAAGAGGAGGCTGGACCGAGCCCTGGCCGAGACGGAGGGGCCCCTTCAGGTGAGGACCAGACTCTGGTCACAGCAATGATTCTGCTCCCAAAGCAACCAACGCAGCGGCCTTCGGGTTTAAGACCATTGTGTCCGTGTCATTGTTCATGCACGATGTGTCACAGTATCTGTAGCGAGACTCGGGCTCCTGGTTACGCTGCCGCAACAGTACCTGCTCCCGCTGAGTGAAGCCTTAATTAGATCACCTAAGTCGCATGTAAGAGCAGCTCTGCTCATCTGTGTCGGGACGTGCGAGTGAGATGAATCTGACTAGAGATCAGATGACGCCTTCCTGGGCTAATATCACGTAGCGGGAGGTCATACGTTCCCAGTAGCTGCACCGTTAACGTCAGTTTACCGCCTCGAACGTTGTCGTCATTGATTACAATGTCTCATTGAAGCATTTAAACCTGACTCAGTCACCATCAATCTGCCAATAGGTGTCTCAAGAGTGTTTGTACCACAGAGAGAAGCGGATATCCATCGATCTGGTACATGATCACGTGGAGAAAGATCTGATCAAGGTACTGTTGAAGCCGCACCACTAAATGTGTTACGGAGGAAATGTGACGATTACATCTGCCTCATCTTTCAACAAGGAAGTGGAAGTCATCAAGTCGTGTCAGGAAAGGATGAGGAGGCACCTCGACCGAGCTGTTGCTCAGCTTGCGTAAGCTAGAAATGAATTATTTAGTCAAATGATAAGAAGCAAAAGCGTTTGACGCTTTGGTTTTTGTGTCAGCGCCAACCGAGCAGCGCAGCACGAGCTAGAAAGAGACATGAGCGACAAAGTGAACGCTCAGAGGATCGACGACAGGTGTCACCATCTGAGGAACACGTCGGACGGGATCAGCTATTACCGAGGGATCGACCGGCTCGACCCGGCGTGAGTAGAACTTTGACACGTTCCTGAAAAGTGACCAAAAACCAGCCAAGTTACGAGGAGTTCATCCTCTGGGAACCATGAACAGCGGATCAAAGCCCACGTACCTTAAGGTGATGTGATTCTGTTTGTCCAGGCTGTCTGTGCCGGACTCATGGTCCAGGTTCACAGACGACAACATCCTGCAGTCCCAGAGCCAACGGGCCGCGTCCCACAAGCTCAGGGACGAGATAGAGATCCTGCTGAGCACCACGTCCAACGAGATGTGGACCCAGTTCAACAGCGTCAACGTGGCCTTCACCAACCGCATCTCAGAGACGGCGGATGCAAAGAGCAGCCTGCAGACCCACCTGGCCAAGGTGGGCTGTTCCTGGCAGGCGCCCCCTAGTGGCCGCTCTGTTTTACTGCGTACAGGTGGAACGCCGAGCAGCTTGTGGCCTTCTGAACTCGGTTAACTTCATTTGCTTCCTATTATGTGATCATGTGTTGGAACCCTGCTCTTTCTAGCAGCAGCCTGTCCAGCTGTAAACCTCCTTTTCTAATAGAGAAGCTGTAACGGACGCTCCTTCCGTCGCTGGAGCCGAGGTCTCATTGTTCTCCTGTTAATTGCTGCAGGTTACACTTTGAGTGCGTGTCAGCTGTCGAATGGGTTTGAACACAGACAACAGCTGTAATACGAGACACGCAGCCCTTAATAAAGCCCAGCCTCTGTCGGCTGTGAGGAGACGTGATTTGTTTGAATCCAATTACATGGGATGGGTTTGGACAGAGCGGAGCACTGTGCACAGAGACCACCTCTCTGACAGACCATCGCTGTGTCCAGACTCTGCAGGAGATCTTCCAGACCGAGATGCTGATCGAGTCTCTGAAAAAGGCCCTGAGAGACAAGGAGAACCCGCTGAAGGTGGCCCAGACCAGGCTGGAGGAGAGGACGCGCAGGCCCAACGTGGAGCTCTGCAGGGACAACCCCCACCACAGGTGAAGGGATCCACCAGCTTCTCCCTGGTGTCCTTCACTGTCTCAGAGCTGCGCTTCCTCCTCCTTCAGGCTCGTGGGTGAGGTGAGGGAGATCGAGGACACCATCCATAAGCTGCAGGAGCGTCTGAGGGAGGCGGAGGGCGCCCTGCAGATCCTGGTGAAGGCCAAAGTCAGCCTGGAGCACGACCTGTCCATCAAGGCCAACTCGCTGTTCCTGGACCAGGAGCGCTGCATGAGCATACGCAAGAGCTTTCCCAGCATGCCGCGCCTGGTGGGCTACGCCTAGGCTTCTACTGCTGTGATGGTTTTAATGGTGTGGGTGGTTTTAACCAGTGGCTTGATTTACTGAATGCACACAAAACAGAAAAAACAATTACAATGATTAAACTGCTTTAACCAACACTCATTGCTTTGTCTTGTATTTGCTCTGTTCGTCCCGACGTCGCGTTCCAGTGAAGAGCAAACAGCTCTCCTGTTCACACGTGACACTAATCTCCAAACAAACGACTTGAGCAGCGCAAACACACGTCACCTTCGCCCGACGGGAAAGCGCCGCGGGCGCGGATTTCATGTGATTCAGTGAACGAGGCCGTGAACACTGTCACGACGCCCTCATGACCTGCGGCTTCGCTGAGGAGTGAGCGCCTGCAGCTCCAAAGAGATCAGCAGCATTGTGTTGGATCCCTGCTCCTCCCACCTCCTCCGCTGCAGGAACATGTGCAGCTCATGCTTCCAGGTGAAACAAGGCGCAGCAGAAGCAGCAGCAGCGGTTCTGCAGACGATCAATGCTAGCGATAAGTGCTCCAACGTGGAACCCAGGCCTGAAAGTTGACCCCGAATCCGCCCCAAAGACAAACGTGCTGCTGGTCAACAGCCGCTCTGCAAACACGGCGTGTGAGGGTTTGTGTGTGTGGAACCAGCGCATTCCTGCTGCTCAGCTCCACTACTCTCGTCACCTTGTAATTAAACTGACAGCAGCCAGGCTCCTCCCCTTCACCTGCTCCAGGCCGGGGTCTCTCCCACAGACACAAATAGGCCTCCTCCATGTGGGGAATGCAGTGGGAACGTACGGGCAGGGTATTTTTAACACCTTCTCTTGTTATAGACGCCCTCACCCGGGTTATTCTGTGTTTCATGCCACACTGAAGAGCTGACTCTGTTCTACTCTGTACTCTGTAATTACAGACTCAGACAGAATGTGCACGGAGACAGTTCCAATCAGATAATATTAGTATAACTGTAATCTGCTTGGCATCTAATTGAATTTCTATTGATTCCTCCTGCATTGTGGCCTCTAGGGGGCGCATCAGACTCTGCAAACTGCAACGTTAGAAAGTCGTCACAGCTCTTTCATTAGAGAAGTCGTTGATTCATGGGCTCGCGTTGTCATCGTGCACAGAAGCAGCAGAAGTAACAGCACACGCAGCTGTCTCCTGGTTGGACCGGTTTTATCTCTGCACCCTGACCTCCTCGAACCGCGTGACCAGCACTCATGTGGTTCCAGGGGTCATCAGGGCCGAGCTC
The DNA here is from genome assembly GCF_900634795.4 of Betta splendens. Taxonomy (NCBI): domain Eukaryota; kingdom Metazoa; phylum Chordata; class Actinopteri; order Anabantiformes; family Osphronemidae; genus Betta; species Betta splendens. The sequence continues at coordinate 14,576,843 of NC_040898.2, read as the reverse complement.
TAAAACGCTCCTTGTGCCTTGTCCTGGCTGTGTTACGCTGCTTAACAGGAAAAAGCCAAGAATAAAACTCCACATTTACAAAGAGAACTGTGTCTGGGTCACAAGTGCTGCTGTCAGAGCATCACTGCTTTTACTACGGCCACTGTTTGAACAGAACGCGCAGATTCATGGGAACCAGCTCTTCCTGTGGCTTTTGGAGCGCTTCCAAACTCGGACTTTTCTCCAGAGGCTCTTTTCTCCCGCTGCTCCATTGTTGGGCTGCTGAGTCTTTCTGAGGCTATAAGTCAGTGAAAGCAATAAGGAGACGCGGGCAGGAAGCCGTGGAGTCACGCGGCTGCTCACCAGAGGAAGCAGCGGAGCGGCTGATAAGATGCGTGGCCTTCTGTGGTTCACCATCCCAACGGCCACACCGGCATTCAGCATGTTGATCAGTGCATCTGCGCTGAGCCCGGCCTCCGGCCGAGTGCAGCGCCTCCCTGCTGGTGCCAGTCACACGCTGCTGCAGCCGTTCTGCTGAATCATAGTGCGGTGAGGACTTCACGACTGGACGATACGAGGAGACGAGGGAGTGAGCTCATGCACACACACGTTTTGTCCGCTCTGCATCCTGTCTTCCCCATTTATGAACGAAATGACGCCAGGGAACATATGAGACTATTATCATGTGGTCGCCGTTGCCATGGTTACGGCAATAACATGGATCATAGTAGCTTTACACGTAATGCTGCATAAACTGCTAAAAGGACAAACAGTAGTTTTTCCCATAGTGTGAACACAGGTGCCAGTGGAGAGAGGTCCGGTCCAAGTCCTACTGACACACAGATAACAGCACCTCACGACCAACGACTGGATCAGTCCAATCCACCTTTGACCAGCACCGGCACCGGCACCGGGACCGGCTGAGGCCTGGTGCTGCAGGTCTGACCTGTAGGACCGTCCGCTGTGGAGTCATAATTCACCATAACCATGAGTAACTCCGCTCTCCAGGTCCTGTGGCTTTGGTAAATAGTCTCATAACATAAGGTGAGCTGTCAGACGCTGTTCTACACGCTGCTTCGCTCCGTATCTCCCCTGAAACGCTTGTTATGTGACTCTGGCGTCAGCGCCGGCTTTGGATCCATTAGACGTGTCATCCCACTGACTGTCAGACTTTTACAAACATAGACATATAAGGGACGGGTCTCAACAGGAGTCGCTGTAAACCACCTGATCTCTGGGTTCAACACAAAACGGACATCCTCTGCAAACACAAGGACCTCTGCGGCTGCAGCCGACGAGGCCACAGGCTGTGATCACGGAGCAGCCGCTCACGGCTGTGATGTGGTCGTGTGCCGTGACATAAAAGCAACAGCAGCTCCGCTGTCACGCGAGTGTGTGAAACACAAGGAGCAGATAAGGCTTGTTGACAGAGGGCATCTGAGGTCATGCAGCTCCTGAGCCCCTGTCCACGTCTGCTGACGTTGGGGAAATGCGCCATCCATCAAGCCTGGAATTCTGACTTCATCCTGTTTCCAGGCTCTGTCCGTGATGAGGCCGTCAGATCCACAGAAGTCACCTACATATGGATCTGTACATTCCACTCATTGCAGCGGCCGCATTCAAACCAACGCTGTGTGCAGAGTGGGACTGGAGACGATGAGTCAGACAGAGGAGAGCCCTCTCTCTATGTGTGCATCCGTCCACACATTAACACATGGTGTGAGTCATGATACACTGGGGAAAACGCTGCTACTACAGCACAGTGTTTGGGTTGGCAGTTGCCACGGTAACAACAAATGTGAGGTTAAAGGGAAGCGACCTTTATCCAATTTGGACAAAGTCCAACAACAGTTCCACTCAAACTATGCACAGGAAACCACAGCTTGGATGTTTATTATAGCAGAAACTACAATGCACATAACAGATTTTAATCCAGTTGAGAAACAAATTTCTCTGAAATTAATGAACACGCAGTCAGTCTGTCCATATCTACAAATCTGTGAAAAGCGCCAGAGAAGCCCACATTAAACGTGATCCTCGAAGCACAACGTCGCTCCTGGTTCCCACTTCATCCGCGCCACAACACGCGTACTACAGCCCAGTGCGCCTTTACGCACGGCTGCGCTATATCTGGAAGCCTGGCTCCGGACCAGAGGGTCACTCCGTGACGCAACGACGCACGCGGGGCGTTGTTCTTCCATAATGAGACACTTTATAACAGAACGTCAGCGCCGGCGTTAATCTAGTCTGAGGCGACGCTTGGACGGACGGACTACCGCTGTCGGACTCTCGCTGGGAAACGTTGCTTCTGCTTCTTGCGAACCACTTCTTTGCTCCTTTTGGACACAGCGACGAGCTCCGCTCCGAGTAAGTGGACTTCGGTCCGTTCTAAACTTCCTTGTGTTCCCAGAGCGCGCAGCCGCTGGAAACGCGCTCTGGCGCCCGTTCACTGCGCGCTCAGACGCGACGGATCGGCTGCTTGTCGCTCAGAAGTCATCCTGTTAAATCAAATTAACTGCTTGGTTGATATGAAGAACGGTCGTTAACGTGCTTATTTCAATTTTGAAGAGATTTTAGACGAAGCTTCTCATTTAAATTGTGCTTTTGCATAATATAACGGGTTAGTTACTACATGAACACATTACACGCCGTGAACTCGACATCAGCTGAGCGCGACAGGTCCAGACGAAACAGAACCAGGGTTCTCTAAATACTCTGCGTGTTAAACGTGCTGCAGCGACACACCCATGTCTCACCAGTGACACACACACACACACACACACACACACACACACTGACCGTGTCCTCTTCTCTCACTCCAGATCATCTGAAAGATGCTGCTTCTACTACTGGGAATCATCTTCCTGCACGTAGCTGCACTGGTTCTCCTGTTTGTGTCAACAATTGTCAGCGTGAGTTAAAACCCATTGGTTAATATAATTATATATTATTTGATAATTTCATTATAATGATGCGTGGCCTGTTCATTGATCGTCCATCCATTTGTCGCTGCTCTCCACACATGAACTGACCACTGTTTCCATCACACCAGGTGTGGGTTTCAGGTGATGCCGGCTCCTCAGACCTCTGGAGAAACTGCACTACTGACAGTCTGGGACCCGACTGTAATCCAGCATCAACCGGAGGTCAGACGCTTCTCTTTGCCTCAAGGCAGCTTCAACTCTCTGTTTGTATCCTAATAACGCAGCAATTAGCGCTGCCCAGAGGCGTGAAGCTGTAATTAGTCTGAGCTTTGGGGTATTTTCAGGATGGAGGCTTTGAAGAATGACTCACTAATGTCCAGCATTTACTATGGTGATGGCGTGGGTGTGCCGCGCTCCTCTGGGACTTTGGTGCCATCTAGGGCAGAGAATGTGGCAGTGCCGGGCTGCTTTGGGCCTCGCTGATAGGCTGCGGCTGTATAAATAGTCGTGGGGTGATGTCCATATTCAGGTCCATAGCGACGGTGAGGGAGCTGTGGATGTGGGGTGGGGCTGCAGGGAGAATATAGCACGCTGATGCTGGGTCACACCCAGTGACAGATCAGCGGCCAGCGATAGTTTTCAGGGATGGTCACCACAACTAAAGGTCCAGATATTCACTGAAACAGACAGCTCAGTGTTTCTCCGAGACTGTGGGGATTCAAGGATTTTCAGAATAAAAACAGTATAATTTCCACAGCCCCAAAAATGAATGACTTGGCATCAGATGTGTGACATCACTGGGCCTTTGGACTGTTTTGCTAGCAAATGTGCTCCTGCAGCGGGTGATGTCATCAGTCTAGAACGAGGCCGGCTCGGCTGTGTGTGTGTGTGTGTGTGTGTGTGTGTGTGTGTGTGTGTGCCAGGTCCGATGGCACAGCCGCTTTGTTTGAGCTCTGACGCACAGTGTTTGTTTAAGACGGCGCGTGTGCTGTGGGCAGATGGCAGATAGCGGTCTGGACCCGCACGGTGCCGGCGCCGAGCCCCGGACAAAAGGCCCTAAACGTGCTGAGCCATCAACTTCCCTGTCAAGTGAATCATAATCGCGGTCATGGGTTATTTTAAGGCTTCTTGTGCGTTTTGCATTGTTGTTGCCTTGGTTACAATAATAGTGGCTGTTGTGACAGTGTGTGTGTCACAGTCATCACGTGCGCAGCTCTGTGCATCCAGTGAAGTTACTTCATAGAATTTACTCGCTCTAAATTTATCTTTGGAGGAATGTTCTCCGGCCCCACATGTATAAACACGGCGGGCGGGCGGGCGGGCGTTTTATTTTTGGGTGTCGGCCCACAGAACAACCCACGGCAGCGCTTTAACGCCACTCACATTCGCTGCCGGTGACATTCAGATCTCATGTCACCGCGTGTTTCCTACCCCGGACCAGCGAAGGAAGGAAGGAGGGAGGGAAGGAGGGAGCGAGGGAGCGAGGGAAGGAAGGAGGATGAGGCTGTTTAGCACAAGGCAGTGATGCATGGCTTGTTTATAGGTGGGCTCTAATAATAGGACGGCGATGGAACGTTCGCTGCACTGTCTGAGAACAGGATCATTGTGAGGCACAGCGTCTGCTGTGAACGAGCTCCGGGTTCGTGCATCGTGTCCCGTTCGTCCCATCCGGACATGGAGCTGCACCGCTATCACACCGTTATCTGCCTTTCAGCATTCGGACCTGTTTGCAGGCTGCTGTGGTTGGAGGACTCTCCCATTGCATCAGCACGCACACGTTCCTCCCATTAAAACCACAACACGCCTTTGATTTAGCTCATTCAACAACGTCAATAAACAACCGCTGCAGCCCAGTCACATGTAAACACAATTTAGTCGCACAGAAGCAAACGACAATCACGCCCGGCAGCGGCTGCAGAGTAGAGGAGCGTGGATAGAGCAGTGATCAGAAACCCGAGAGGCCGGACTCCGCATGCATAACCTTTAGACAAGAAATAGAAGCTGCTTGGAAGTCCTGGGATTCCTGGCACGGTGGCACAAACGAACCCAGAAGCATCGCACGCAGCGGATGGTCCTCGGCTGGTAATGGTTTAATGGCTCCTACGAGCCAGACCAGCAGCGATCAATAGGGCACATTTAGTCGTGCGTCCTGTTATGAGGGGGCACCAGGCTTTCAGGAACAGGATACCCAGGTCCGACTGTTAGGAGCCATTACACGCTCCCAGAAGTAACCTGACGGAGGCTCGGCCCGTGAGAGCACGCACTCTGACGCCTGCTTTCCATTTGTTCCACTCATTAGGTCCATGTAATATATAAATGATGTTTATAGGTCAGTTCTGGACAACACTCTCCCTCTCCTCCGTTCAGAATGGATTCAAGCGGTCCAGGCCGTCATGATCCTGTCCATCATCTTCAGCTGCCTGTCTCTCGTCCTCTTCTTCTGCCAGCTCTTCACTTTGCAGAAGGGCGGACGCTTCTTCCTCACCGGAACCTTCCAGATCCTCGCCAGTGAGTCCTGCCTCACACGTGCACCTGCTGCACGCTGATATTACACACACCGCACAATGTCTGAAACCCACTCGCTCACGCTGCAGGAAATGAAGCGGGAGACGAGCCACATGCTAATGGTTTATTTAATGCTTCGCTTTTCCCCGTGCCCTTTGGCCGGGCCCATTGTGTGTCCTCCTGGCAGCCCGGGTCGGTCCGGTCTATTGCCTGGCACCCGGGTGCCCACTCAGCCTATCGGGAACGGCCCGGGCACGCTGCCAGCCATGCAAGTTGAAATGTCAGGACGGCTGGCAGCGCCGAGGGAGGTGGGCAGGGTCTCCCTGGAGACAGGGTTGAGCCCAGGACACGGATCTGAGGACAGAACCCCACAGTACCCGCCTTCACTCTGGCTGTGTCCTCGTCCCGCAGGTCTGTTCGTGATGAGCGGCACCATCATCTACACGGTGATGAGTCCGGAGTGGGTCAACGGGAACTACTCCTTCGGCTACTCCTACATCCTGGCGTGGGTGGCCTTCCCGCTGGCGCTGGTCAGCGGACTCATCTACGTCATCTTAAGGAAGCGAGAATGAGCCGTGGCTCCATCCCAGTGCTCCCAGTCTGCGCAGGTGTCACCCACTCTGACAGATAGAGCAGCAGTGGCCACGGAGCCGTCAGATCACATCAGGGGGCAGATACCAAAAAGCAACATGCAAACAACCAACACTGTCTCACTCAAAGGATGTATATAGTATCTATGGTTTAAAACCTATTTATAACACTTTTTACATATGTGTATATAGTTTTTGTGTTGCTCTGCTCATTAAGTGCCTCAGTGTTCGTTTGTAATGACAAATAATTACATGCTTTTTTGTTGTGTTTTCCTTTTTTTCCCTTTTTGTTTTTGCCAAAAAATAAGTAAAAAAACGCAGAAGAAAGTTTCCTGAAGTATATTAAGCTTGAGTGCATGTGTAGAAGTAGAAGAGCAACTAAAGGAGTGGTGACATCCGCTAACGAAGCACAGCCATGGAACATGGATCTGGTCCTTTTTCTACTCTGTGAATTTGCATGTTTCCGTGTTTTAATTTTGGGTATTTTTTCCTTTTTTTCTTATTTTCAACAAAGATGGTGCTATATATTTATCATTCCTATTACATTTACAGGAGTTACTTTAGTAGCTTGCCACTGAGTCAAATGAGAATGGGACAGGGGTCCTCGTCCTGTGCGGCGCCCACGGCCTCTTTAGGGAACAGCTCCTCCTCGTTCAGCATTGAGTTTGAGTTTTTATTGAAGCATTGATGACATCATCACAGAAGTCAGTATTACTGAGCAGCAGGTTTACTTCACAGCTTTAGTTCAGCTCCCATCCTGATGAATGTGTCCCCCGTGTGATGTAACATTCTAATAAACGTGACACTGGAGGAAAAGATGTTTCTAACACAACTAGCAGAAAACGCCAAAGAAGTGAAGCCATATATGAAAAGTAGCAGATGATCGGATGAAGCATTTAGTATTAAGTCCATACATGTAGGTGAGCAGAAGGACAGGGGTCTGAGGCGATGACACAATGTCTGTTTCCCGTACTTGAAGTTTGACGAGCTGCAGTCTCTCCCCTCGTCTGCAAACGCTTCTACTGTATCACATATACTTATGTGTTGTGCACAACAGATGTTCATGGCAATCAAGCCCGAAGCGGCCACTTACTCAATAAAAAGAAGCCAGTCTGTCGCTGTGTATTCCTGTTAAAAGGGACTGGGCTCATGCCTGAAGCATCGAGAGCAGATGTGACAGAAATTTTCACTGAGCGACTCTGTAAAGGTCACGATGCATCACACGAAGGTTGTAACGCTGCGCTCTGTGCAGCGGCGGCCGACGTGTTGCACAGCTATTCCAGAAATGCAGCTTGTGTTTCTGTGGCCTGACATCATCTGCTGTGGTCCGGGCCGAGCCGAGCCTCTCTCTCCGTCTCTCAAGTAGCATAGTAAATAGAGAGAGATAGACAGTAGACGGAGAGATAGATAAGGAAGACGGACGTGCGAGAGGAGATAGAGATAAATAGCGGGATCGATACGAGGAGGAGATCTAGATAATATTATAAGCATCTGATCTGATGTGAGCTGGATCATTCTCCCATCTCGTCTCTCCCTCTCTCACTCGCTCCCTCTCTCTCTCCCTCTCTCTCTCTCTCTCTCTGTCTCTCCCTCTCTCTCACCCTCCCTCTCTCTCCCTCTCTCTCACTGTGGCTCGGGATCCTCACTCTGGGTTCAGTTCGAAGGGACTCGCTCTAATGACAACTGCCCTCGAAGCTGCAGAGTTTGACACCAGTAAACGTTCCGCTTAAACCTCCAAGTGCTCTTGATATTAAAGCTACTGAGTTGAATCATTAAAGGCTGTTTCTTACCACCAACATGGAGACTGTGTCTTTCTGTAACACGAGGCGAATGCACAAAGCATCGACGGCACGTTAATGGTAGGTGGTTTGTGATGTTTCGGTCTCATATACAGCGGGGGGCTGATTCAGCCATGATTTCAGGTCATGGCTTGGACAACACTGCCACCTGCTGGACACGTGCTGTAAATCACAACACTGTGCAAAAGCTCAGCGTCATCAAACAGCGACTCCTCCTGGTCCACAGGGAGCACTACACCGCATGCTGCGTAGAACGTGTGGAAAGAGACTCAACTGTCTCCCACGGGTGCACGATCACATTTTTCTTCCTGAAGTGCGTTAAAGCTCATTAACTCCATATCTATCATTAGGCTTTGTCTGGAACTCGACTTGTTTGTGGTGGAGAGGTGATTTCTCCTGCTTGACGACTCTGTATTACCCTTCAGTCAGTCTAATGAACGCTCCTCCTCCACAGAGGCTGTTATGGCTCACATCATTAGAGATAAAGGCAGGAGATGAAGTTAAATATGCAAAATAAAAAGAAATGATGGGATTTGTGATGGGTTGAAAAAAGCTTTGTGGCTTTTAATCCTCTGTGGATCACAGGCTTGGATCTGGAAGATGGGATGTAGCTTTTAACCACTGGTGTCCATGATAAGAAAATACATGTCTGCCAGGTATGGAGTGTTCCGCATTATTAGCCTGGTGTTTTATGGCTGTCTGGGGGCTCCACACATCACTGCTCAAGCCTGACCCGGCCACGATTCAAGAATAACCTTTAAAATAATCGCTCAGATTGATGCATTCAACTCCCTCCGTCTCGTCTTGTACCGTCACACCCACCGCCTCGTTTCCAGCCGAACGGGAGATAATGTTCCCTCGCCTCTGGAACACAATGAGGGGGATGCAAACAGAAGGTCCACCTTAATCTATCACGGCTCCTTCAAGGTTTCAGGGGTGCGCGGTGACAGGCGCAGAATCGCGGCGCGAGGGAGGAGGGCAACAGACGTAATTAAGGCTCATGAAATGCAAATGGTGCTTTATGGGAGGGGAGGAGGGCTCCGTCCCGCTCCTGCTGCCATCTGCTTGCTATTACTGCCACTACGGTGGGTGGAGGAACCTCTGGCTCCTGATAATTTGTAGCTTTAATAATTTCTTTCTTGGCCGGAGAGGAAAGAGTGAGACAGAGCTGCAGGGGCTGGAGATGTGCAGGAGGCCGGAGCAGGTTCAGATCAGCGGCTCTGCAGCGCCTCGTGCACGTGGATGCAGAGTTCACGTGCACGGCACTCGCAGCCGCTGCAGACCCGGTCTGCGTCACTACACACACAACAGACTACACCGAAGCTGTCAAAGCTGGACCGCGGTCCCTAAATCCCAGAGGACGCCTGCAGTTTGCTTAGGAACATGATCCCCGGCCGCTGGGGGCGAAGCCGTAACCCGGGAGCAGAGCCGGACCCGGCTCCGCCGGCAGAACCCTTTGAAGGTGGACAGCGTGTTTTTTCTCCCCCTTTTCCCCACAGACGCATTCATTCATCCGTCATGTGCAGAAGAAGGAGCCCATTGAACCTGCAGACCCACCATACGAAGCCATTCTGACAATCAGGCGCGGGCCAAGGTCAGCGCCGCGCAACGCTAACCCCCGACCCCGCGGACGTCCATCACACTCAGGAAATAAAGCAGTGATTGGCAACTGATGCAGTCACGGACTAAATCAACTTCAGCTTCTGCCATACATCAAAATCACTTACGGAAACACGCACTCGCATTGAGGCCTAATCATTTTATGGGCAATGAAAGAACACACATTGGGCGGCTGTGGACCTGCCAGAACCAGATGGACGGGAGCTCTGTGGCGGATGTGGAGCAGGCGGCGCATGGAAATGAGTGCGTAATGCAGCATCAGTGGATGCGGCGTTAGCAGCGGCTCACGATGCCATGAAACAGGGGCACACATGGTAAAACAGCAGCCAATGTGGATGTTGTTACATGCTATAAACGCCAAAGTCACGCCTGGCTTTTAATGGAACCTGCTGTGAGATAAGAATGATTCAGCGCATAGATTCATACGGCTGAAGTCCAAACAGCCAGAACCTTCAGCACCTGGAAAAGCAGAGGGAGACAGCTCTTATGAGGTCCAGTAAAGCTTCACACTCGCCGGGTGGATGGCAGTAAAAAGAAGAAGCAGCCTCATAAATTCCCCCGGGCAAAAAGCAAGGCTCCGATGGGAATGGAACCTTCAGCAGCAAGTTATTTGGAGCCGTGCTGCATTTCAATCAGGAACTTGACTGAAGGTTCTGTGGATCTATCCTGTGATCACGCACGCATGCACACACATACAAAGACACACACACACACGCACACACAAACACACACACTCCTCCGTGTGCATTATTCTGAATAAAGCAGCCTCACCAGTGAGTTTCAGACCTAAACGTGCAGGAGCCGCCCCCTGCGGTGCAGCCACTCACCTCCATACGTCACAGCACAAGCCCCATCGTTTACGTTACAGTAGGATTGAGTCCACTGATATAACTGTCACTGAACGTCTTTCTTTGTGCAATGACAAAGTGGAGTCTGTGTCCCGAACAAAGCGTGTCCTGGAACTCCTTGAGGACGAACTGTGATGATTTATTCACAGCTCCTTATTAGGATCATTCTGCTTTTGAATAACTCAACTCCTCACAAATACAAAGGTCTGGCTGTGCAGACAAGCAGAGATTCAGACCTAAAGGCCAATGAAAGTGTGATTAGCAAAGCTAATTAGTCAGCTTCCCAGCGCTCCATGTCGTGAAATCACAACTCCTGAAGACGGAATAGAGAGCGGGTGATTAGGAAACAAAGGCGGATGCTGTAATCTTCCCCCAGTGGAGGTTCTGCAGGACCCTTCACAGATAGCAGGTCTCAGTCGATGGAGACGGGGCTGTAAGTGGCTGTGAAGTCATGGAAGCAGTGATCCCAGGATGAAGGAGCGGGACTGTCCACAGGGACGGGAACAGACAATCACAGCTTGAGGAACGTCCCTCATTGTTCTGCAGAGCTGCTGGTTTCTGACCCGAAGCCCCGTCCCTAGAAACCAGCTCAGCGCTGTAAATCACAGGCGGACGGAGACACGCACACACATCAACGTCTGGATAATGTTCACACTGCCAGCACTCACAAACTCCGCCGGAGCCCACATGCAGCTTTGGGAATTTGCCGGACCCCCTCCTCCCCCTCCCTTAACACACTCACACACCACTCAGCTCCTTTATGCGCTCTCCTCCTATTTGCCCATAACAATCAAAGGCCATATGGCAAACATATTCCTATGCTTCATTGGCTTTTACGGCTGCAGTTTGGTACCGGGGGCCGGTGTGAAGGGCACAATAATACACACTGCCCACAGTCCATTAGCGAAGCTTTATTTCTATTAGTCCAGCCGGACCGCTCTCTGGGACCTGTTTAATTAGGAAAAAAAATATAAGCACATAAAGTGTTTTAAAGCCAAATAGGTGTGGAGTTATTCTGCTCCCTGGGCATCAGCTCCTTTATGCATCATTTGATGACTTCACTGGAGCTAATTGTGCTTCACTGGGAAATGCATCGGTCATAGAAAATAGATGACTAAATAAGAAGCAGCTCTATTCTGCCTGAAGAGTCTCAATCATTCATGAAAGTGACTTTAAGCTCCTGTTTAGAGCAGCTCGCTCCGCTGCAGGACTTCCTGCTCCACAACATGTGGCCGACGCAGACAAGGTGTCACCAACGCTGAAACGTTGGCGGCGGCGGCGTGGACGCTTGTTTTTCCTCTGTTCACTTCGGCCAGGAGCAATAATTCAGGCACATTTAGAAATCTTAACGTGCACTTGATGGGTCCCACTGATCCAGAACAGAACCTCCAGTGACAACCTTCAAACCACTGTGTCAGCGTTCTCAAAAATGAGCTGCTGCGACATTAAAGGAAACTAAAGTACAATAATAAGAAACCAAAGCTTGGGGTATTTCATGCCTGTTTGGCCTGTTCTGCAAAGTGGAGTTTAGAGTTCTCCCTCTCCCCTCCTTTCCGTGGTGGCTTTTTTACAGCTTGCTGTAAGTCACTTGGACGTCATGGTGCACCCCATCGATGACCTGCATCTGGACAGCATCTGGGGTCACTGAAGTCGCCCTGACAAGTGCTAAACCATCTGGAGACTTCCTCCGTGCTTTCAGGGGTTACTGTGAGCGTGCAATGGATGAAGAATGGACGGATGGAGTGGGTCTCACTCTCATGGACTATTAAGTTACTTAGAGGATAACTTAGATCTTCACAGTTACTATTTCCTACCCGTTCACAAAACCATCGTCCTCCTAAACTGTTTCCTTTGAAATGGATAAGGAGCTTCTGGTGATGGGTCGCGAGTCAAGAGCACTCCACTCAAAAAACAACATGATACCTTCTTAGCGAGCGAGTCTAGTGCCCGATCTGAAAATAATGAGGACGACATTGATTGGATAACAAAGAACTTGTTGCCTTCGACTACTTGAAACACTCAGGAGCTGTAGATGCGGGTGAACTCAGGACAAGGAGTCCTGCAGCAGGAAGTAAACAAAACCGTGAAGACGGCACTCAGAGGATTGAGGGATAGGAAGAGGCAGCGAGGCAGCGCGCTGGGCGCTAATCGAGTGATGAGGACACTCAATGTGAAGTGAAGGAGGGTGGACGGTGAAGGACAGGCAGGATGAGGCGGTAACTGATAACAGATTAGAGCCATTAGTCTCAGGTGCAGGCGGCATTGACACGCCGGCATGTTGCATCCACAGCTAATTGCACCACGGTGGGCAGTCACTGAGGGCCTTTGTTCCAGAGCTGCTGCATGTCCCAGGCTGCTCATTAAAGGAATCATTAGGATGCGGACAGACAATAAGATGGCATCAGACAGCAGGAATTAAGCCATTGCTCAACGTCAGAGGGGAAAATTACATATAGAAATAGACCAGAGAAATTAAGAGTCTTCAGGCTTAGAACGGGTCCAGGTCTGAAAGTCGCTGCTCACAGGGAGGAGATACAATCAATAACGAAGTCATGATTCCTTCCTACAGAAGCAGACAAAGGCCTCATACGTCCTGTATCGCTGCTTAATGCTTCCCGAACTCTGGCTAGTTTTATATGTACCATAAACAAATAAGGACTTCTTTAACCAGGAACAAGGTTTCTACTGTAGCAGCAGCTTTTATTGATGTGCTCTCTGCAAAATGCAGGCGAGTCATTACTGGCAGCTCCAGGAATTGTTGATGGCACTCGTGTTCTCCGGCTGCGCGGGATCAATAAGCGCTCTCGCTTCATTCACTACCAGATAACGGTAAATGCAGCGGGGCCCGGGGAAACTCCTCTCATTAACAGAAACTAGCTTTTAATGAAGTCCCATCTCATTAAGATGGATGATAAGAATTGATCCCTTTGCCGCCTGTTTGACCTCTGGACCTCCTCTTCCAGTGGTTAAACTGTAAGCCTTGCATTGCTGCCCCACTCTGCATCTGTCACCCTGGGCCCACACATGCAGCAGGAGGAGGGACCGGAGAGGAAGACAGACAGTAATGAGGTAGGAGAGTCGGATATGGCCTGTGGGTGATGCCACCGCTGCTCCTGCCCAGTGGACACCGTCCTGGACGCGCTCTGTCCTCCCCCTGTAGCCTGCAGGAAGCAGTGACGAATGACTGACAGCGCGCGCACCTGAAGGTCCACGTTAAGGGACTTGAGCGGTCGTTACAGAGCAGCAGCCACTGCTGCACACAACAATTATTCGCCTGCGCCCTCATTTCACCTCTTTATATGCTAATGACTCTAAGAAGCTGCACGATGAGCTAATTTGGAACAGCTTGTCCAATCGCTGAGTTATTTGTGTCCTTGTTGCCGCTCAGCAGGAGGTCCCGGGCGCCAGGGGTGGGTTTGAAGGTGGCAGGTGGACAGCAGGGCCCTTTGGTTCCTGTGCTGTCACCTCGTCTCTTTCATCAGACCGTGGACACCAGCTGTGTCCCGCTTCCACATGTCACGACCCCCAGATAACCACCGTGGAGAGGTCACTGTGCTCGTTTAGATCGGCATAAAAACACCATTGTTTGATGTCGCACAAGGACAAATTTAGGCTGAGGTTTGAAACAGCGGGGCAGAAAAGAGGAGCACAAACATGAAATCAAACAAGTATGAATGAATAAAGACACAGAGCTTTTCCTGCAGTTCCCATGCTGCTCATTATCTAAAGCTCTTGTCTGTTTCAGTGTATACTCTACTGTCAAATCCACAAATGACCTGGTTTCAACCCCAAATGCAAATCCCAAGTTGCTGATCATACTACAGTGTATCTCAATCCCCTTTGCTTTTAAACAAACTCATTGTTGTATTTGAGAGGAACCAAGTCAAATGCTAATTACAATCCATTTCTCCAGAGCACTCCAGTAAATCACGTGGGGATATTTGGATGCTAATGCAATGAAAAGGTTATCCCCCACTCTGAAAGGCCACAAGTGCCCTAATCCACAGCAATCACCTCAAATGAACCAACTTTCCACTGGAGACAGTGGCTCAACAATAGGACTCAGCTTCCTTTAAGAGTAACATGAAATCAGTCATTCTGTCATTAATGAGCCGCTGTAAAAAAACATTGTCTCTGCCAGTGGGAATGAGGAGTGAGGGGTGAGGGGAGCACAAACGTCCATTCAAAGGAGGCTCCCACTGTAAAAACTCTTCCTGCTCCTCCTCTTCAAGCCTCTACTTGCTCTGCTGTCTTAGCTACGGCTCCAGTCAGACTATAGGAAACAACTGGGCTTCTACCTATCAAAGGATGAGGAGATACAACAGCATTAGATGGACACTCTCACCAGAGCTGTGCAATAAAGGCAGAGTAAAAGAGGATGAAGACAGACTGGTCAGGTCTAATGGACTAGTTCTTAGCCGACAGCATTTGCAAGCTATTTTTAATTTGTTTTCCTCTTCACATACAGTGAATCTGAAAATGTGGGGAAGATTTGCTATGAAAGACTCCAGAAAGATTAACAGTTCATCTTGAAAAGAGTGTTAGTCACTAATTGGAGTAAAGGCTACAGAAAAGTCCATGTTTGTGCAGGGGAACCACGCTTACGTGTTGATACATGATGTAGTGCATGTTTGCCCAGCGACACCGGCCAAGACTAACAGCGAGGGACGCCTTTGGTTGTTATGCTTGGTGAACGGGTTTAAAGCTCCATCAATCTAAGATGCAGCCTGTAAAAACTAGAAACACTGAAAAGCTGGCACAGCAGTAAAACAGAACAAACTATTTGCACTTATCAGTAATTAGCAGCAGACGCCATAGAACGTCAGCGTCGGGTTGATGAGAAAAAGGACCGCTAAGTGGAAATAAATCTCCTCCAAGGAGCTGCATGCCAGACAAAGGGCCATTTCACCCGAGCTGTTGTGTGGCATGTTGCTTTTAGCTCGAGATGACAAATGATACACTTATCGTTTACTTGGCTGATGAATGATGAAACGATGGCGCGTCGTCCAAAACTGAGCCATGATTCACCTTTACCTTTGCCTAAAACGTGTAACAAGCCTAATTAGCTCATGTCTCCTGATGCATATTAGCCAAGTTGTGACACAGTTAGAAGCGATGGACTATGCAGTGTAGAAATTATGAGCATGTGGATTTGATTAAGCAGCAAAGTGATTGTTATTTATGTGATTGTAAGCCTTGATACCAGTCAGAGCTTCAAAGCAATAAATGGACGATATGTGAATTATGGCCGACCCAAAGACGAAAGTAATAGACCGATGCGTCCGTAGCCCAATCCGCTGTCTTATTTATTAGCACTAGGCTTTGAAGGCAGCGTCCTTCACCAGAAATCAAAGCTGATGTGGAGGCATATTGTAAATTGTTAACCACTTGTGCTGCACCTCACTGGAGGCAGAGTTCAGCTGTGTTGGGTGTCCATAGTGCACAGGTTAAAGATTGATGCTTGTCCTAATCCCCATCTCCACCCACATGCACACTCACTTTCTCTTCCTTTGTCAGTGCAGCCTAAGGAAGAATCAAAGGGTGCATTGAGCAGACCTGAAGTGCCAGCACACCCCGTTGCACATGAAAAAGTGCTAGGTTCCTTTGGGGCCTTGAGAGGTAAGCCCTGAACTTTGAGGTCCCCATTGTCCCAGTGCACTTTGACACAAGGCAACAATGGAAGCCCTATCTGCAGCTCGAACGCCGGCTCAGAAGAAGGGGCACAAACCATTCAACCTGTCATTAACCCCTCTGCCTGGTTCTGGAAACCAGAGAATGAGGTAGTTCCACCGTAACACCCTGCCCTACAACCCCCCCAACCGACCAGCTACCCTCCAGCGGTACAACCCCCTTTTGTCCCATTGTGTCATAAGTGATGGATTCTGGTGGATGGGAAGAAAATAAGGGCCATAGAAAGTCCCGGAGGCTTGATTGGCAACTTTGGATATGCAAACTGTCAAGAGAGAAGGCAGGAGTAACTAGGGTACACCGAAATTGGCTGATAGCAAAGGAAAAGAGGGCAAGGGGCACAGTGTTGACACATCATCATAATGATAAAGAACGAAGTCCCTAAAGAGAAGCCTTAAGTGTAGCTTGGCCTTTTCTCTGGTGGGTTCACTTGATCTGCTGTGAATGCTGATGGAGGATCACGCAGACATTTTTGGGGGGTGCAGGGAAGGCTGACAGTATTTATGGAGGCCTCTTTTGAAGCGAACCCTGCATTATAAATGCTAAATACCAAGCCAGACCCAGCTGATCACCATAGCCTCCGGCAATCAATAAGTGAATGGAGACCAGGTGGTGACGGTGCCATTCAGCAGAAGAGGAGGAGGAGGACTTTTACCAAAGGGGCAGGAGAGAACACAATAGAGACAGAAAGAGGGAGGCCGTAAAAGTGATCGGAAGGTCTTGAACACGTCAGCAGCCAAAAAGATGGAGGATGATGTATATTTTATTTAGGTCATCAAAAACCACGGAGAGACTTTTTTACTCAGCAAATCGGTTCGGGCCTAACAACTACAAACACGACCTAAGCAAGACTGCTGACTAAGTAGACACCACCTTGCAAACCTTCCCGTGTTGGAGCTCACCTCATGTCACAGCTTGAAGGAGAGGCTTTGACGTTGAAATGGGTGTGGAAACGGTCCAGATGGTGTGGACGAGCGAGTGGGAAGCCTCACCAGCACCTTCCCTGCAGGTTCTGAGGGGTTGACCAAGGTTCGAGATTCTGGGGAAAGATCCAGAACATCAGAGACACAGATCTTTTAGGAGTCATACAAGTTGAGAAACTGACCACAGACCTGATCCACCTGTAAGATGTTAGTGCTGTTTTAATAGTGAAACATATTCCACCTGTTCTTTGAAAAGGCTAATGTATTAATGGCTCCACTTTGCCAGACGGTTGCGTGTCTAATGTGATCCAGGTACGGCTTTAGCCTTCAATTCAGTCTAATCTTTGAGCACTGGATACTTTATGTGTAAGTGTAATGCAAACATGATGTCGAGGCCTGCGGAGCTGCTTAATGTGATTGCAGCAATAGTGGGAGGCAAACATTAAAAGATAAGCTTTGCCCGTAAACCGTTACACATTAATATGGATCAGGTGGAATCCTCTTTCTTCTCATTCAGGGGAGCTGCGTCCCATGAAAAGACGGGCGTCAGCTTCCATCCCGACTGAGACCAGGTTGGAACCATAAACCCAAGTGTTTTGCTTTAGCCTTTTGCTTTAATGTGCCTTTAAGTGTGCCAGGGTCCTTAAACGCAGCGCTGCCATATGCTGAGGTGCCCTGTTCTAGTTAATCAAGTGATAAATCACCAGCACAGCGACGCAGCTGCACTGCACTCATCTGGATCGATTCAAAGAGCTGCGAGACGCCAACACAACAACATCCTATGAAGTCCTCCCTCGTCTCTTAATTATCAGTCGAAACGTGTCATGCAGCAATCTGTAAATGTTTATTCTGCAAATGACTTATTGTGAGACCTGTGTGCGCGTCACTCAGTCGTTCCTCCGTGTGTTTAGCTTTAAGTGAGCACATGCACGTTGATCTGCCCTCTGGATTACAAGCGTTTTAATTGACTCGACATCGTGGGAATGATCGTAGTCATTTTCATCAGCTGAATGTTAATCACACACTGCAGCATTAATTACTACCATGCTGCAGGCTGCTGCATTGGTTGAGGTAATTAATTAGCCTTTTATTGTTAATAATAGCTTAGTTATGATTGTCACTGTGGTAAAAGAATGTTACGGAGGGAAACATTGCAACTGATTGGACCTTAACAACTCTATGAGATGCTAAAACACCCATGTTTTCAGTGTCTGCATTTGTGCTGGCTCAGGTTTCACCCATTCAGGAGGAGACACCAGAGGCCAAAGGGGAGATTGATTCACTGTCGCAGGACCGGGAAGCAGGTTGAGAACAAGTTGTGAATGCAGCCATTTCCCAGAATGACCTCAGGGGATCTGAAAGTCCTCAGGTATTTGAAATTCACAGCGTTTGTCCTTTAATTAACCTGGACTAAGGAGCGCTGTACTTTGAACCTCTGAGCTGGCGCTGCAGACGAGTTCCCCAGTGAGCGTGTAATTACAGGTTCTCCGATTTCTAACCTCTTGTGTGCGAGTTACGGGCTGGAATTTAAATAATCTATCACTTAGCCTCCAAAGGCTGAGCGTCGTGCCCATTCAACATCATGTGAGCGCGGAGGGGAGCGTGGCCTGAACGAGACCAAGGCACAAACCAGCTGCATTTTAGATATAATACTGGAAGCAACGGCTGCAGGTCTTTTCACAGACATCAGTGGATGATAAGATACTATATTCTCCCAAGTCTTCAGAGGCAGTGATCACATGTCAGCAGCTTTCATGTGCGACCTGTGATGCAGTCTTTTCGCCGACGCCTGACAGAGAAACGTCTTCGTTCCAGCTCCAGTGTTTTGAGCCCGGCGACGTCGCTGCTTCTCCTCATTATTCCGGATATATTTGGTTCTTCTATAAATAAAACCAAAGCAGCTGCTTGCTGCTGCATCTCACAGACTTGCTCACTTCTGCAGACGGCGCAGACCGTGGGTCCACAACAAACGCTGGCAGAGAGCGATAAGGTCGGTCAACGCTGCACTTTTACCGGACTGACGATGGAAACGCTGGGACTGAAGATGGAGGCAAACGCAGCCAAGGCTTCACCAGCTTTAAAGCCCATGATATGACTACTATTAGGAACCACCAAGAACGAGTGCAGGCGATTACAGTGCCACCCGTGCAGCAGCTACAGCGCTAACGCCACATTATGTTCTCGCTATTACTGGAACACGTGCGCCAAACGAAGCCAGCAACCGCTGCAGGTCCCAACAGTTTCTGCAGGAAGGTTTTGCAACGTTTGCACAAACCACAAACGCAACCATTTGTGAGTTTTGGGAAAGCGTGCAGTCGGGTGGAATGTTTCTTTTCCACTTTCTGGCCTTGATTAGATCTAGATTTCAAAGTAAATACTCGAGCGCTAACCCCAAATTATATTTGGCACTCGAATTAGCCAGATTCTCACACATCCGTCAGAGAGTTGTACACAGTGAGAAAAGTCCAAATACAATCCTGATGTCAGGAGCTTTTGTGCAGCAGAGGGACCTTTAACTCATGACTGGGTTTCCCTCACGCTCCATCCGTCCCTGCACTGAGTCACGAGAGTCTTCTTTCGTTATCTGTTGAATGCTTGCTTCATTTGCCCGCTCAGCCCTGCCTTGTTTGAGGGGATTTGAGGGCCACGATTGCTAATCCCAACTTTGAACATGAATCGGCGTCCGGGGGGAAGGCCTCCTGGATTCTCAGCCTCTTTCTTATGATAATGGTCCAATCAGTACGGCCGGAATGATGAAAATGCCAGCCAGCTTATCTCAGTGGGACAGCTTGGCAGCGGGGAGGGCGGCCCGTCCAGGACAAGACGGAGGCGTTTGGAAACAAGGACGGTGGAGCTCTGCTTTCTGCTGGTGATGTCTGTGCGCATCACCTGGTGAATCCCATAGAAAAGACGCTAAATGCATCTGCACGATTGCGCCCCGGTGTGACAGGACTGACGTGGATGTGTGTGGGTTCTGCTCAGGTTGACCCGTGGCTCCGTCCTGTGCTGATCACTACTCACCGCTCCCGCCGCTCCTACGGCTACGACAACAGTTGCTTTTGGCCGCCGTTTACACACATAATGGCATTTGGCAGTCGTGATGTGTTAAGTATCAGGAAGGTGGGAGTTCCTGCCAGCTGGGCTCGAGCAGAGGATGCGCTGGACGGGAACTGGCTGTGCGTGCATCGCTGCACATGAGAGCTTGAGTTACAGTGACGGCACCGGGCCAGAATATGGGGCGAAGCAGTGTCTCTGCTGGTTCTGGGACAGGACGGGCTGTACCAGACCCACAGTTCCCGGCTGTGCGGCACTAGACAACCAGGTCCTGCAGAACTGCACCACAGGGTTCTGGAGTCTGTGTTAATACTTGTCTTATTGGAGAACCTTCCTGTTCCTGCTCTACTAGAACCGGTACCGCATCCCGATAGATGAAGCTCTGTGATGTGATGCGTTCAAGGCCTCAGGGTGAAAGGTCACGGGCTGTGGTGACAGCGAGGAGAATTAGACATAAACTCTGCGGCAACAAGACTTTCACTAAAACTTGTTCAACGTCACCTCAACATCAAAGTGACACAGCTGATCCAGCTTCCTCCCATATAAAAACTAAAGCTCCTAAAATGAAACTACACGGATGTCCAACATGAATCTAAACGGCCCCAAGAAGAAAAACAGTCGATATGAGATCCTGCTGGACGCCGGTGCACATCTGGCTAATCGATCCCGGCACAGGAGCCACAGGATGATTCATTCCGTCTGCCCCCGTCCGGTCAAACCCGCACAAACACCAAGCGAGCGCTGTCTCGCTGCTTCCTGGCTGTATATTACACAGGGAGCGGCCACTCACACACCCTCAGAGCTGCCGCGGTGAAAAGGACAGGTGTGTGTGAGGCTGGACTTTCCACAACGCAGGGAGTGAAGGGGTCAGTGTCTGCCACGCTCATCAATCACACAGACAGACAGACAGACAGCCAGCCAGCCAGGCAGACAGACAGACAGACAGACAGCCAGCCAGCCAGGCAGACAGACAGACAGACAGACAGGCAGACAGACAGACAGACAGACAGACAGACAGACAGACAGCCAGCCAGGCAGACAGACAGACAGACAGACAGACAGGCAGACAGACAGACAGACAGCCAGCCAGGCAGACAGACAGACAGACAGACAGACAGGCAGACAGACAGACAGACAGGCACGCACGCACGCACGCACGCACGCACGCACGCACGCACGCACGCACGCACGCACGCACGCACGCATCTCAGTCCTAAAATCACATCTTGACCCTCAAAAAGGCCTTTAAAGTTGTGGGGCCTTGCAAAAGGGCCCCACAAGTAACTATAGGGCCCCACTTTGGTAGAAAAAAAGGATTTTGGGCCCCACGCCGATGTTACTGCAAGGACACACACACACACACACACACACACACACACACACACACACACACACACACACACACACCTGGTGCTGTGCCAGCGCATCCGCCCGTCCTTGTTGTGGCACATGAGCACCTGCCACAGCTTGAGTTACTGAAACCCAGCGGTTGTGCAGCTTCCCAAAACACTGAACCCAAAGAGCCTCCAACAGCTGGAGGCTGAGCTCACAGGTCAGAAGAGGAGGGCGACGTACAACCCAAACACACGGGAGGGACTGAATCCATGAGCTCACCGATCAGCCATTACCTTTCATTTGTTGTGTCAAACGTCAACATTGCACTACTTTGCTCCGTTGCGCCTCTCTTCCGCTCACATTAAGGTCGATTCGCCGCGGTGCCAGGCTGCAGATGTGCCGCTCGTAGGGCAGAAGAAAACACTGCCTGCCTTTGAGAGCTGCAGGCAGGTGGGAAAACAAGCCGGTTGTGGGGAGGAGGAAGAATCAGAGGATGAGGAGGAGGAACAATCAGAGGAGGAGGAACAATCAGAGGAGGAGGAGGAGGAACAATCAGAGGAGGAGGAGAAGGATGAGGAGGAGGATGAGGAGGAGGAACAATCAGAGGAGGAGGGGGATGAGGAGGAGGATGAGGAGGAGGAGGAGGAGGAGGAACAATCAGAGGAGGAGGAGGAGGAACAATCAGAGGAGGAGGAGGAGGACGAGGAGGAGGATGAGGAGGAGGAACAATCAGAGGAGGAGGAACAATCAGAGGATGAGGAGGAGGAACAATCAGAGGCCGAGAGGAGGAGGAGGATGAGAGGAGGATGAGACGGAGGAACAATCAGAGGAGGAGGAGGAGGAGGATGAGGAGGAGGAACAATCAGAGGAGGAGGAGGATGAGGAGGAGGAACAATCAGAGGAGGAGGAGGATGAGGAGGAGGAACAATCAGAGGAGGAGGAGGAGGAGGAGGAGGATGAGGAGGAGGAACAATCAGAGGAGGAGGAGGACGAGGAGGAGGGTGAGGAGGAGGAACAATCAGAGGAGGAGGAGGCCGAGGTGAGGGAAGCCGTGCTCCAGTTACTGTGGGTTCAGACCTCCTTCATGTGGCTCGAGCCCATTAATCACTGCAGCTCTCTGACAGGTCCTCTGCAGCACACGCGCTGCAGCCTTTACCTCATTCTACACAAACGCAGCCCATGATCCAGTCCCATCACATCCTCGTCGTCCACCTCAGACCTCCGTCCATCTGCTCATCCATCTCCTCGTCTTCCTGCCAAACGCTCATCAGGCCTCCGCGCTTCGCTCCTTCCTCCCTGTGACAGCTGCTGAAAAAGAGCACAGGCTCAACGTCGCGCCAGTGTAAATAAACTTAGGGGTGAAATGCTAAATAAACTGTGAAACGACGGTAAAACACAGCATAAACGTGAGACAATAAGCAGATTTCCCAGTAAACACGCTGAGCAGAGCCCAAATGTCTGACGGGACTTTTTGACACAGGATGGAAATATGAAATCATACTCAGCTCTGGCCCTGGTTCATGCAGAGCACAGATCCCATTTCCAACTTTGCATACAAGTGAGTGTAAGGACATCTGTCATGAGTGACACTAGTACAAACCCAATTCCTTACAAATGAAGCTCACTGGCAGCCGAACACGGGAACACGAGCAGTGTTCACACACTTATGGCAACTTTAACAACTGTGATTCTTTTAAACTTAACAGGTCTGTAATTAAATATGAGTGAGTCAGTTAGAACGTGTTATGTCCATGTGACACTTTTTACCACCCTCAGTCTCTACTGCAACAAATTTTCCCTCAATGCATCATCGTTTTAAGTGTGTAATTAGAATGTGTAATTCCAGGGGCGGCCGCTAGGGGCTGTCGACTCCACGGTTCCTGCACGTGAAAACAGAAACTCCAAAGCTTCAAAGGGGAAACACTTAAAGACTGAACTACTGGAGAACGTGAATGACTCCAGCAGTTTGCATTTCACTAATAAACTCATCAAAATTTCTGACTGCATGAAATAAAAAGACTGAGGAGACATTTAAAATGTGAAGCAGAGCAACCGCAGTTTGCCCCATTTTTCCAGAATGTGAAATTGGACTGGTTTTCATTTTTGTGTGCACAAAAGAAGTGTGTGTGTGTGTGTGTGTGTGTGTGTGTGTGTGTGTGTGTGTGTGTGTGTGTGTGTGTGTGTGTGTGTGTGTGTGTGTGTGTGTGTCCTGTTTAAAAAGACAGCGATGAACAAATTACACCACTGAGAGTCTACATCAAAGCAGTAATAATAATAATAAACAGTTTTTTAAGCCTGCAGATCTGCAGATGGTGGCAGTTATGATCCATGCAGTCGTCAATGTAAACAAGTGGCTTGAGTGCATGAGGTTACATTTTCTAAGTAAGTAGCTCTTTTTGTCTGTAAGTGAGGCTGAAGACATGAAGGATGAGACAAATCTGAGAGGCAGAAGAACAAATATGCAAATGCGACAATCTCACGGTGAGAGAAAGTCTGATGGAGATAATAAAATGAAGACTACACACAGTTAAACATGGGGCGAGCAGGAGCAGGATGAAGCAAATTAATGGATAAAGAGGCAACACTGGTTACAAAAATATGCAGGATGAAGGCAAAGCGTGGTTCGATGCCAGAAAAGAGGAGGAGAGCGATTCCACCATCACCAAACAGAGACGCGGCACCAGTCGGCGCCCTCGCGGCCACGTTTCCTCCTCTCACGCCGCTGTGGGACAAATCATAGGTGAGGATTAATGAGGTGAGTGTTTCCTGATTCCTTTTATTACCATCTGCCTGTTGGAAGGAATTTCGGCGGGGGAGAGAAGCAAACAGGGAGAGGGAAGTAGAAGAACGCCTCCAAGGGATGTGAGTGCTAATTGTTTCCTATTTAACCAAATGAGTTAACAACTTTGAGGGCTGTGAAAATATGAGTCAGTTGTCAGATACAATATAAAAGCGAAGTGATTACTCTGTGTAATAAAGCCCTGGGGGGGAAGGGGGGGGGGTGCTGAGGCCCCGCCTGCAAATGTTCTGCTCAGTGTAAGAACAACCAGATGTTTAGATGCTGAAACATGGAGGCCGATAGAGGAGAAGGTTTGGTTCATCCCGAAGATAAGACGCCCAAATTATTCATTATTAATGCAGCACGTCATCAGACGCTCGAATAGTTGGGGCTTTAACTTTGCTTTTTATAAATATGATCATTGCTGTGACAAACTGGGCTCAGAAGCGATCGCTCTCTCTCTTTGCCTGCATTATTACATGTGCAAAAATCACCATCAAACTGGATTAGGCCAATAGGATTGCGACGCTCGCCTTTGATCTGCCAGATTACAGTAAATCTTCCACGGCAGAAAGAAAAGTTAGGGAGAGAGAGAGAAGAGAGTGAGAGAGAGTAACAGAGAGAGAGAGAGAGCGAGTCGGGGAGGAGGAGGCGGGGATTCTGCAGGGCCCGATATCCTACGTCTCCCAGCTAAGCTGAATTTTTCCCCTCGCGCCTCCTGCTCCCAGGAGATTTGGTGCGACTGTGATGTCTAAGTCCGAGGAGACACATTCGGGACAGTTGCAAATGTAGCAAAAATAAAAAAAAAAGACGGGAGACGGAGACGAGAATGTGAGGAGATGCTCTCCAGCGG
Source organism: Betta splendens (assembly GCF_900634795.4). NCBI lineage: Eukaryota > Metazoa > Chordata > Actinopteri > Anabantiformes > Osphronemidae > Betta > Betta splendens. Next base: position 14,551,946 of record NC_040898.2, on the reverse strand, counting down.
TGACGACCTCTGTTTGGGGTCCGTGCAGCCAAACGGTGTCTATGGAGATCAATGTTTGTACCAGATAAAAGCTGCATCTCAACGGAACAGCACTTTGGCACCATTTCCTCTCAGCGCTCTAATCTGCGCCGTGCTCATTTGATGCAGCGCGGGCGGGTGCGGGCCTTTCTCTGCTACTTAACAAATCTAATATATTAGATCCCGGACGGCGTCAGAGTGCGGCTCGATCACAGCCACGTCTGTTCATCTGTGCGGAGGAACATGGTCTGATAATCGCTGCTAATTAACTCCAGGCTGCAGCAGAGCAGGCGGCTGCTGGATCACAGAACCAGCGCCAGCTCCGCCCCAACGAGGGCACACACACACACGCACGTACGCACACACGCACACGCACGCACGCACACACGCGCACGCACACACACACGCGCACACACGCACGTACGTATGGAAGGCCAATCAGTCCGTATCAAACTATTCATGCGCTTGATCTGGGCATAAGCATGCGCAAAAAGCATGCGTAAGACACACAGAACGCCCGTAAATTATGCGCGATTACATTAACGGGTGCAAAATACGCATGTAATGTAATAAAGGCAAGCGTAAAAAACAGGTGTCTCGTTGCTGTCTCAAAGCATGCGTAATTTACGCTTGCTTGGCTGGACATTGCAGGCGTAAAATACGCCCGTTCGGCTGCAAAAAAAAGCAGGCGTAAAATACGCCCGTTCGGCTGCAAAAAAAAGCAGGCGTAAAATACGCCCGTTCGGCTGCAAAAAAAGCAGGCGTAAAATACGCCCGTTCTGCTGCAAAACAGCATGCGTAAAAAACGCTTGCTCGGTTGGACTAAGTTGCGTTTACACGAAATCGGAGAAACTACGGTCCCGCCGCAATACACTGAGGATTAAGTGCTTCTTCAAGTCATTTGCGGTACATCCACAAACTATTGTACCAGGACTATTGCGAAGACAACACGCAAAGTACAACTAGTTTAATAGGATTTTTGTTTTGTACATTTTGATTGGCGAAGCTGGTTTTTCCCTCAATTATTTGAGGTCAGTAAATTACCTCCAGACTCGAGCTACGGGATGACTCGGAAACCAGAGAAACCCTCGTACCTGCGTTGAACGCAACATACATTAGGCTCATTCACCAAAACAGTTCGTTTCATAGTCTAAAACGAACATTCACAGATTTATTGTGTAATTAATTATGAAATATCCACAACCAGACTCATACATTCCCAAAGCAAACAGTGATTATTATTGGTAAAACAGTGATTATTGGAATTTAAATCCAAGCTACTGCATGTTTTTCTATTGTTGGTATCCATCACTCAAATCTAAGTCAAAAATCTAAATCAAATCCTTCTAACTGCACTTTTGCTTTCACTGGTTTTTCCAAAGACCACTAAATTATTTTTTATTCCGCTATGTGCTGTCATAACATCTAGCACTTGTGTCCTAATGGCAATTATTTCACTCAGAAAAGTTTGTTATACAGCTTTCCATCAGCACAGGCGCACCACAGGGATGTGTCCTCTCCCCACTGTTCTTCCTCTACACAAAAGAACCAGCTGGAGCTCAACACGCTCTAGACTATGAAGATTACGGTGGACTTTAAGAGGAGTTCCTAGGGTCCACAAGCTCCTTGGACCTGAAGTGGTCCCCACACATAGACACGCTTCTTCCACCAGAGGCTATGCTTCATTCAGATATCATTTGGGAGGTGAATTTTCCCTTGATCTTCGGGAAGATGTAGCCGAAACCTTGCTTACCTGCTTAGTCCCCAGCGCTGTTCACCCGATCTTCATCAGCACTGATGATCTTCCTGGTCTCTAATACTATATGCTGGATATTATATGTCCTGATTATACCAACACCATGACAAGGTCTAATCTGACATTGTTTAGAAATGTTACACCCCAATTACATAATGTGTCACATTCTACAATGCAAAAGATGAAACAGATCATGTACCTCTACTGTAAAATACAGACGTAACTGTGGACATTTGTAGAATTTTTTTTATTTACTGGGGAATACTGAAATCTATTTAAAATAGTCAAGTGTTACACGTAACCACACAGGCGTCGGTGCTATACAACCCAGTACTGTACCTTCTTTTATCTTTCTAAACACTAATATAAACATTACCTGCCATAATCAAACAGAGAAAACAGATGTTACAGAATTTGTCTTTGTGAAAACTGACATTAAGTGTACACACAGAAAACTTTGTATCAGGAGCAATAACAACCACATCATCTTAGGTAAATGGACTCTTTAATGCATGCTTGAGCCCTAGTTGACAGCATTAAAACCAATGGCCACTTGTGCTTCTGGTCTATGATGCGTGTGCACGTTAATCTGTAGAGGACAAAAAGACAGTAATTGTTTAATGTAGAAGGCATAATTCATTAGCCAGTAAAAGTCATGTGATCACATGTTTGATAATGATAAATGATCAAAACACATCTCTAGGAAAAGGAATTACTTGTTTGTGACAGACTTGTTCGACTGAAGCATCTATATATGTCATATTTAAGAAAAGTTATTTTCCTGACCGCACCTCTATTACAACAGAAACAGCACTTCAAGCAGCCCTCGGTTCAACGAATATGCAGAGAGTCAATTGACTCTATGACTTGTGAGTTTTACTTTTGCTGACACCACCTCGCATGACAGTCCAGCCATCACGTGCCTCTTTATCGCCGTAACAGCTTGTGTCTATAAGCACTGTGGAAATAAAACAAATGACATGAAATAGTGAAATAGTTTTTAAGTCTCAAAATACATATTACAGTACACTAAACAGCAACAGAGCGTAACAGGTTTCAACATATACCTCGCTCTGCTCACTAAAGTGCAATTACTTCTTCATATACAGGGTGGCAAAGAAAACGGGAACTAAATTAGGTCCGCTGAAAAGTTCTAAGTGACCGTACTGTCACGCTGTATTAGCGCAGCTAGCTAGCTAAAACATTAGTCCCCTAAAGTGCAGAGGCATAGACGTTTTAACAATTATTGATAAAGCAACCGAACAGCTGCTGAACAAAGCAAAACTTACATAACGACACCTTCATAACAGTTCTGCGTAAACACACACCTCCATGTGTTGATGAGTGTAATTCCCACATAATTAAACAAATAGGTAATGAATTAGCATGTAGTATGCAGTTAGTCTTTGTAATTATAAAGGCCTGAAAAACAAGATTTTCACTTGTCAGTCTGCAGTTAGTACCTTGTTGAGCCCCCTGTTGCATTTCCTTGACCTCCTGAGTATATTTCTCAATGTTTTCAAGGATGTCTTGTACTGCTGTTGCATCCATCAACCTCCCTCTTGAGCATTCCAGACAGCGTTTAAGGGTTTCCATTCTGAAATATGTGAAAAAATGTATATATTAAACAGGACGGATTTACCCTTATCATACACATACAGTAAACATATATACTGTATATATGTTTGTTCTTTTTTGTTGCAAAGCATGCTATAACTACTGACATGACAATACCACTTTAAGAACTTATAACTATTAATAAATTGTTAATGTATGCATGTATGCAACGCTTCTGCAGTAGTACTGTAAAAATCTGAGTACATTTTTGTGCACCCAGTAGCGAATCTGCGAATAGCGTGCTAGCTTGACCACAGTTAGTGCATGATAATGATAATGAACAGAATAGCCTAGGACTTTCTTACCTTGCTAGAACTGTTTGAAATGCGTCATCTGGTGGACTGTCCCCTTGTAGAAGTCGAGTACACTCATTAACGATTTGTTTGCATCGTAAAAGGAAAGTTCTCTGAGCCATTATGATGCTAGTGGTAGCACATTTTTATTGTGTCATAATCTTTAATCTAACGCAGACGACAAGACAGTAAAATTTCACTATACTTATTGTAGCGCCGCTCGCTGTACACATGGTGCTACTCATTGTCATAAATAGATGCAGTAAGATTAATTACCGAAAGGATCAAACAAGCTACAGTTGCCGTTTGCTCCGGTGTGTCACCACGGTCAAATGAACCGCCGTTTACTTTTCCGTGGTCAAATGAGCCGTCGCTATATTCAAGGTGCGCGATTCGTGCTATAGTTACGGTAACTGTTGCGATCACTGAGAAAAGCCGAGACTCTCACTTTTAGGAGCATCTGGGGCGATATTAAGATAAATGTTGCAAGGAAATGAATTAAATTTAAGAAATTACAGAATTTACAGTGAATGTCTAAATATATTCACTAACGGAAAATATAAAGAGGCAATTTGCCTCTTTTTCTAAATCTTGGATTTGAATAAATTACTCAAATTGGGACATCACTACCTAGTACTTTATAGACTACTACCACAGGAAATATCAACTTATTTTACTGCATAGTTTTTAAATAATGCATAAAGTATCATTCAGTAAGTTCAACTGACACCAGTAGCTGAACTTTGCCCTTTGATAACTCCTGTTCTACTACAGCAAATATCCGTTACTTTTACTGTATATTTTTGGAGTAATACATTACTAAGTTTTCGTATAGTTAAATAAATTTAAGTCAATGACCAAACTTGACCCTTTAATTAAATAAATTCTGCCAATTTAGAGACTAGATTCCATCGAAGTTGCCTCATAGTTCTACTTAGTACTTCATATACTACTACACAAAGTATAAGCTCATTTCACTGTACATTTTAAGAGTAAAGTGTCGATCCACTGTCACATGGTAAGTAAACAGACAACCAATTAAGAAACTTTGATTTTGAATAAATCATGTTACTAAAATTATTAGATTAGTAATGTATAATCTACTGCGGTAGTAGATTATTGTCTTGCCAATGGGTAATAACTAATTTTACTGTAAACTCTGCGCAACGTACCACTTTTCTTGTGTGAAACTACATCATATTGTGGGGAGAAGGTGATAGTGAGGCAAAGAGGATCAGCTATTGGTTGTAATGCTAATTACTGTACAATAGTTTATGAATGCAAAATAGGTTGATATTTGCTTTGGTAGTAGACCATGAAGTACTTAGTAGAACTGTAAATTAATGATGATGTACCAATGTGAGGAACTCATTTTATGGAAGGTCAAATTCCAGCTATTGATGTCAATTGAATTTACTGTACACTAGTTTATTTATATATTACTTCAAAGCTATACAGTAAAATAGTTGATATTTGCTGTGGTAGGAATCCATGAGGTATTAAGTAGAGTTAAAGATGGTCAGACACTTTTGCTCCAAAACTATACAGTAAATATATTTGATATTTGCTGTGGTAGTCGTCCATGAAGCAGTAAGTAGAACTGTGAAGGAAAAGTGATGTAACATTTTGAGGAATAGGAGTTGTCAAAGGTCAAAGTTCAGCTATCGTGTCAGCTGTGGATGAGAGGCTATGAAACGGCTACAAAAGCTGGATGACAGACCTTTTTTGAGTGAAATAATTGCCAATAGGACACAAGTGCTAGATATTATGACAGAACATAGAGGGAGAAGAGCAGTGGGGAGAGGACACATCCCTGTGGTGCGCCAGTGCTGATGGTGCGGATGCTGCCAGCCTCACCTGCTGCCTCCTGTCAGTCAGGAAGCTCCTGATTCCACTGGCACGTGGGTTTGGGGACGGTGAGCGGGTCAGTTTGTGGTGGAATATTCCAGGAGTGAGCTAAAATACAAAAATAGGATCCTGTTCGTCTTCATGACCACAGACGTCAGGGCGACAGGCCTGTAGTCCTGTATTCAGTCAGGCTGGAGA